>NC_056727.1:499594414-499719414 GCF_019279795.1 Protopterus annectens
AGCTGACAACATGCCTTGCAAAATAGCCCCCTTAGTTGCCACCCCTTAGAAATGCTGTTGAAGTGGCAGTAGCCCTAGTGGAATGAGGCCTAATCCCAGCTGGAATCTCCTTGCCATGATGGGAATACCAAATGCAATGCAAAACCCAATCCACCTAGAAATAGTTTGTTTTGACACAGGCTTGCCCTGAACTCAAAGCAAAGAAACAAACAACTGCTGAGACTGCCTAAAATCCTTAGTCCTGCTCAAATAATAACGCAATTGCCTGTGCACATCTAAAGTGTGCAAAATCTTTTCCCCTTTATTTTGGGGGTCTGCATAAAAAGTAGGCAAATGAATAGTTTGGTTTAAAGCCACACTAGAAACCACCTTAGGCATAAAGAAGGATTAGTACGTGGGATACCCTATCCTTATGGAAAATCAAAAGGGCTCTACTGCCATAAGGGCCTGCAACTCAGACACCCTTCTTGCAGAAGTAATAGCCAACAGAAAAGCAGTCTTCCATGACAAGTATTTCAATTCAGCAGTAGCTGCAGGCTCAAAAGGTTGTAGAGTAAGTTTTTCCAACACAAAATTGAGATCCCAAGCAGGAGTAGGAGCTCTACGTGGGGGTCTTATATTCTTTGCCCCTCTAAGAAACTGCTTGAACAAAGGATGCGAAAACAATGGTGGGTCACAATCATAGTGAGCTGAAATTGCTGCAGCATGAATCTTAATGGAAGAGAAGGACAAACCTTTGTCCAATAACTCAGTAAGATATTGAAGAGCCACACTCAAATTAGGCTCAGAAATCTCCAAATTCTTTGCTGTACTCCAAAATAAAAATCTCTTCCATTTTTCTGCATACACTTTCCTTGTACTAGGTCTTCTAGCTTCCATAATCACATTTAAAACTTGTTGAGGAAGTTGAGACCTGCTGTGTTTCAACACAGAATATGCCAGGCTGTTAGATGAAGAGAGTGGAACTTGACATTGAGCAGATGACCGTCCTTCTGAGATAACAGATGTGGAATCAAAGGTAAAGGCCATGGAGGCTTCCTTACCAGACTCCTTAGTAGTGGGTACCAGTGTTGCCGAGGCCAATCTGGAGCTATTAAAATCATCCTTGGCTTGTCTTGTCTGATCTTTAAGAGCACCTTTGGAAGAAGAGGCAGAGGTGGAAAGGCATACACATGAAGATTTTCCAACTGAAAGAAAGAGCATCCACTTTCCAAGCTGTGCGATGAAACCCCTTTGTGCAAAACTTTGGCAGCTGGTGGTTCAGTGGAGAAGCGAACAGATCTATGTCTGGAGTTCCCCAGGACACTGTCAATTTCTGAAATACATGAAGATCCAGTTTCCACTGTGGGGATCCATGATTTGTCTGCTTAACACATCTGCTAAGGAGTTCTGTGCTCGGCAGAAACCTTGCCTGAAGAGTTAGTTGCAAGCTGAGCTTAGTCTCCATAAAATCATTGCTTGCCTGCATAGAGGATAAGAATGTGTTCCCCCTTGTTTGTTGATGTACCACATGACAGTTGTGTTGTCTGTTAGAATCAACACCTGCCCTGGAAGAAGTAACTCCTTGAAAGCCATTAATGCAAACTGGACTGCTAACATCTCCTTCATGTTGATATGTAGATGCTGTAGTCTGGCAGGCCACTTGTCTTGTATCCACTTTCCATTTAGATGAGCTCCCCAAGCAATGTCCGAGGCATCTGTCGTTAAAATCTGACTCGCCTCTGGCCGGGTCACAGAGAGTCCCTTGTTTAGGTGACATTCCTGAGCCCACCACAAAAATTCTTTTTGAAGGCAAGGTATTATTTGAATGACAGTGTCCAAATCCTGGCAGTGCTGTGTCCATACATTTTGAGATACCATTGCAGCTTCCTCATATGCAGTTTGGCATTGGGAAGCACCAGAATACAAGATGCCATGAACCCTAATGCTTGAAGGACTGTCCTTGCAGTCAGCACGGACTGATGAGATAGTTGATGGAAGTAAAAGAATAGACTCTGTTGTTTGTCCGGGGTTAAAAAGGCCATCTGGGCTGCTGTATTCAGTCTCACACCCAGAAAGCACATGTCTTGAGAGGGTACTAGACTGGACTTTATTTCGTTCACAGAATACCCTAGGCATCTTAGCACTGCTATAACATATTCCAGATGCTGTAGAAGGTCTTCCTTTTCTTGAGCCAGAATCAGGCAATCGTCCAAGTAAGGATAGATTTGAATTCCTTGTAGCCTGAAGTAAGCTATCACTGGAGCCAGAACCTTTGTGAATACTCTGGGCAGTAGATAAGCCAAAGGGCAATGCAGAGAACTGATAATGAGAATTTCCAGCTCGAAAACGCAGATACTTCCTGCAACTTAGTCTTATAGGCACATGAAGGTAAGCTTCCTTGAGATCTAAAGTTACCATCCAGTGATCTTTGCCCAGCAGAGGTAAAAAGCTGTTGTAACGTCAACATCTTGAACTTGGGAATGTCCAGATAAGTGTTGAGGATAGATAAATCCAAAATTGGTCTCCACGTGTTCCCCTTCTTTGGTACTAGGAACAGGCGAGAATAAAATCCTAGGCCCCTTTCTGATACAGGGACTGGCTGAATGGCCCCTATTTGGAGTAACAGAGAAATTTGCTTGTGAGCCTCTGTCCGTTGTGGAGGAGGAGCGTCTGGCATGCCTTTGAAAGGGGCAATGTATGGAAATAAAACCTGTAACCGTGGTGAATGATATCCAACACCCATCTGTCTTGAGTAATTAAATCCCAATTTTCTTTGAAAAGAGACAGTCTTCCTCCTAAAGGAGCTGCCAGGCGAGAATCTACTGGCAGCTGAAAAGGCAGGTCATTGGGTCTGTTTACGAAAGGACTGACCCTGCCCTCACCAGAAGTCTGAGCAGGTGAACTCCTGTTCTAGGCCTAAAAGAACCTTGAGCTCTGCCCCTACCACGTCTAGACCTACCCCTAGACTGGGAATCATAAGCAGGATATGTCCATCCCTTAGTAGGCCAATTTCTACTAAACTGCGGTGGCTGCACCTGCAAAATCTTTAACAGTTTGCATAGACTTAGCTTTGTCCTCCATTTTCTTTAAAACTGCTTCCACAGGTGAACCAAACAACACATCAGACTGTAAAGGAGCATCCAAAATCCTTGTCTTAACATGCTCAGCTAAATTCTGATCCCTCAACCAGGCATGCCTGCGAAGAACAGAACTAGTGGCAGCCACCCTCGAGGAGGCCTGTACAGCATCAAAACCACATTGCAAAGAATGCTTACCCACTTGTTCAGACACATGAACTAAATCCAGCAACTCTTTACACTCAATACCTTCCGCCAAAGCATCCACCTTAGATTTCAATTGTGAAAGGAGATAATTTTGATATTTTAGCATGTGAAACTGACAATTCAACGCCCTCATGGCTAAAGTGGAAGAAGTATACACTTTCTTTCCCCATCTATCCAAAGCCCTTGCCTCTTTATCAGTGGGAACAGGGTTTTTAACAACAGAGGCCTTAACACCTTTAGGTCCCTGAGAAACAGTTTCGGGTCTGCCCTAGGACTCCTAAAAGATACTTATGAGCTTCAGGCACCCTATAGTACCTATCAGGTTTAACAGGAGCAGGAGGCAAAGAATCAGGATTCAGGGAAGCCTCTGCAAAAACATCTTCCACCACATTCAACACAGGAGGTATAGCTAAGGGCCTATGCTGGGGTAAAACAAGAATTCCTAAGCCTTTTCCTGGAATCAGAGTAATCCTGGCCTTCCCATTTAAAGTGTTCCTCATGGAATGCAGAGTCTCTGAAAATGAGAAATCCTCAGGAGGAGAAGCTGTAGGAGTGGAATCATCCACATCAGAATCAGAATAAGGAGGATACTCTTGCAAATCTTCACTAGAAGACTCAGAAGCCTCTGAACACTGTTCAAAACTCTCAAACTCAGGTTCCACCCTAGGCCTCTTATCAGGAGGGGGCATAGAACCTCTAATCATAGTAATCAAATCTTCTGCCATTTTAAGCATATGTTTCTTAGGCACAGAACCTGAAGTGCTAGGAGAAGCCCCCACTGAAGCTAAACTTGGCCTACCTCTCAAAGAAGCTCTGGAAACAGAAGGAGAGGCTCTAATTACCTTGGGAAGAGAGGGAAGAACAGTTACCTGAGAAGCCCCTTCAGTCTGGCCTACCTCCTGAGAAGGCATATCCTGTAACAGTAAAGTCTCTGCCTGAGACTCCAAAGAAACCCCTGGCAAAACCTCTGGCTCCACTGAGCCTTCTAAAGAACCGACGTCTGGGACTGCCGGTTCATCAACCCTAGGCTTTGCTGTTTTGTCCTTGCGCTTTTGGAAGCGGGCCGGAGCATCCGACGGCATTTTATAATTGCAACGCTTCCCAAACACTAACCTGGCACAGTCTAACCGTCTCTTAATAGTGCGTTTGTTAAATCTAGCACAAGAGCGGCATCCAACAACGTCGTGCTCAGGCCCTAAACAAGGTATACACAAGGTATGGTAATCCCTATGAGGTATCTGTTTCCCACAAAATACAGTTATTCACTTTTTCTGACATCCGGTTAAATGCTGAGGCAAGAAAAACCAAAATGTTCCCCACCGGGGTACTTAGCCAACTTTGATTCGGTCTGAAACTCCGACTTCAGAAAATTTCAGAACGCCAACCTGCACTCGCAAAACTGCTTCTGCATCGGACCATGCGGCAAAAAAGACTGAGGATATGGCGTCGGTCATGCGCATTAGTACCCTGACGTACTGACGTCAGTCTAATGCGCCCTGACCGACGTCAGCCTTATACTTTGGTATTCGGGCCGACTGGACAGCGGACTACCCAATAGTTAGGACTGCAGCAATGTGGAACGAAGAACATCTAAACAGTTCTAGTACAATGTGGTTCTGTGGTGTGTCTGCACTGGCCTTTCTAAATACATGCATATCTACAGTAACATCTGTCTGTTTATTAAACATTAACTTAAGCATCAAATTTCTAATAAAGAAGCTTTAAATCAACAATAATATCAGCCAAGTCTGCTTGCTGAGCAGGTATAAAAGATAGGACTTGTTAAGGACCTGATATTCAGCTGCTGACAAAATTCTATTCCATATATTCCAAACTAATTGTTGTCTGTCTTTCGCCACATCTTTTTTTACGGTTGGATAAGTGGTTTCTTCGAATGACTGCTTTCTCTTGGATTGTGGATCTGGTTTTCACACCCTTCCTGTCTCCTCGAAAGGGAAGGGGTAACATAGGAAAAACCTGCCCATCATTAGAAGCAGTTGTTTTAGGGTGAACAACAGGTACTATGTCAACCTTATCAGCTTGCTGAACAACCTCATTTTCAGACAGCCTGCCCTCCTGTGGTGTACCATAAACTGATACAGTGGTCTTGGTAGTGGAAATATTCTCATTATGGTTGGGAGCCACCATAACAGATGCATCACTGGCTCCCTCACCATCATCCTAGACTGCTTCACTCAATTGTTTAGCATTATTTTCTGGTGAGCTTTCCTTGAGCCAAGTAAAAACATAATTATACTGAAAATCTCTCATGTCTCTTTGAACCTTCTTTTTCTTTTGTTGTCAGTTTTCTCTCATAAGCACCTACTTGATCAATAAGTTCACAAATACTGACGTCCACTTTATCATCCTCTGCTAGAGCATACAACTCTTCCTGTTGTCACTGAATACTGAGACATAAATTGTGTTCCATCAGTTTAAAATAATCAATAAGCAGTTGCATATATAAAAATCTGCTATCCAAATTGATTTTCTGCCATTTTGCCAACAAATCAGGGTGCATGTCCCCATAAGTTGGCCTCTTTAGGATACGCAGCCCCCTAGGCATAATTTTAAGCTTACAACAAGCCTCCATATGAAAATGTTGGCATTGCAACTGCTTAAGTTGATATAAATCATTTTCTAACAGTCTTAGGTTGTCTTTACACTTCATCAACCACACTCACCATCTCACCATCGTCACTTTCCACTGTCTCAACAGATAACTGCTCAATAAGAAGTGGGTTATTCTTCATACAAACAAAATTAGACAGTCGGTCATTTCTCAACATTTGTCCCTCTCTGTGGATTACATCCAAGTTCAACATCAGAATTAAAACCTTCACCCAAACTTAACAGGGCCAACCACACAGTATATATGTTGTTGTTGTTGTCTGTCTTTTGGCTTTTTCCTGGTAAGGGGTCGCCACAGCGGAACTCCGGTCTGCTAATGATTGGCAGTAGAATTTTACGAAATGCCGAGGTGCCAGCTCGATGCCCAACCTTCAACGAAGGCAAGCCCATTTACGCACGCATGTCTTTTCGAACGGTACCCAACCGCGGGGAGGACATGTAGACTCCACACAGAAGGCACTCCCAAGCCAAGCCGAACGGGAGAACCTCTTGTTGTGAGGTAACAATGCTACCGCCGTGCCACCGTGGCCCAACCACACAGTATATATATGAAGCAAAAAAGAGAAGATGCCTGGCAATTAACTACTTGGGAATAATGTAAGAAATATTCAACAGTCACCAAAAATCCCAGCAGAAACACAGCAGAGGTGTAGAAGCAGTGTAAATGCTTTCCTTTCAGTGTATCATAAAATGCCAATAGCAAATAATACCCAAGGTGGAACAGTAGTAGCAGCAGTCCATGTTGTAATATCACAGACCAATAATCGAAGAAAAGAAGCGTAGTTTATTATAAAACAAGGTTAGCGCTTTCGCTGTAAAGCTTCATCAGACCACAATTGCAAACACTAAACTAACATTTAAATACTAACTATCAAGTAAATTTGCATTTTTTTACCAATGAGATTCAAGTATGTTACAAGTTGCTGAGCTACTGTATGCAAAGCAAAAAGCTTCAGCTGCAAATAAATAAAACACTTATGAAAACAAAACAAAAAAAGACAAAAACACCTTTCCAGCCTTCTCCTTTTCAGGCATATCACAAATTGCTAAGCTACTGCATACACAGCAAGAAATTTCAGTTGTAAACAAAACACTTATGAAAACAAAGCAAAAGAAAAAAAGACATTGAAAAATCACCTGTTCAGCCTTGTTTTCAAAACAGGTTTCATAGATGCATATTTATTGAGTCCATGTCCCAAGTGTGAGCTTAACTTAAAAAATCCATCTCAGTTCAACAAATTCTATATTAACCTTGTCCCCTTGTCTGGGACTATCTTTACTAGTCTCCATAACTAAGAATGTAAAACTATGTGACTCTCCATGTTCTAACAAATGTTTGGCAATGGCACGATATCTGAGACCTATCCTTACACAATAAAGATGGTCCATTATGTATTCCCTTAGTCATCTATTCGTTTTGCCAACATTACTTTTTTTTTTTACAATAGATGCAGCTAGCTAGGTATATCAAATTCTTGGTTTCACAGTTAGCTGCAGCTGTAAATGTATAAACTATACTTGTGTCAGGGTAAACAGAAATAGTTTTTCAGGACAAATGTTTGAGGCCAGCTTTAAATGCTGTGTCTAAAGGAGGCAGCATTAACTTATCAAACAAAAAAATACAAGTCCCAAGGGTACAGTAGGGGTTCTTGAATGTAAGTCTGATTTGGAAAGTTACCCTGGGGATGCCGTACAGGCTTTTAAGAAACTGAAAGTAGTGTTGTAGAACCTCAAAAGAAACTTGAAATAGCCAAATACGGACCCTGAAACAGAGTAAAATGTAGTTAAGGCCCGTATCAAAAACTTGGGACAGGTAATCCAACACAGCAAGCATGGGCCCTGATAATGGATTTAATCAATTAGAAGTACCCAAATAGAAACTTTTCCATTTACTTTTACAGCTTTTTCTTGTATTAGGCCTCTGGACAGAAGGAAGAATCTGGACAACCCTAGGAGGATACGTAGCATCCCTGGTAATCAACGAAAATGGAGTAATCATGTGACTAGAAGTAGGCAGTGAGTATATACAGATAAAGCTTGCCAAATGGATGAGTTAGCAGGGATCTGAAAGGACTCGGATACAGAGGCTTCCCCAAAACATGAAGCCAAAGCAGATGAAACCACATCTGATGAGGCCAAGATGGAGCTATTATAATGATTTTGGACTTATGTTTACCTTTCTGAGTCCATGGGACCATGCTGGGACAAGAGCATCTCTGTGCTACTTCCCCAAATGGGAGATCAGGAAGCAAAAGCTGCTGCATTTGGTGCTTGTAAGGGATGCACATAGGTCACAGCAAGGCTTCAATAATAATGGAAAAACTTCAATGCCACTGATAAGAAGAGAGACCTCTCCTGTTGCATCAGCCAACAATGGGTGAGCCTGTTTGCAATAGAAATGTCTTTCCCAAGAATATAGGTGACTATCAGAAAACAGCTGATTTGCATAGGCCATTCCTGTACTGTCAAGGCTTCTCAATACAAGGTACATGAATGAATTCCACCCTGCTTATGTACCAAACAATGGCTATGCTATCAGTACGAATCAAAAGTGCATCTAGAGAATGGGAGTTCTGAAAGGCCGGCAAACTGAGTATGCACAATGTAATCTCCAAAACACTGATGTACAAAGCTAGCCTTTGACTCCAACTAGACACCATGGACTGTCCACCCTTTACAATACTCCCCACTCTAGGCCTGAGGAATCCATGGTGACATGAAAGCAGTTTCCCACAACCAGACTGGGACTAGGTAACCATCAGTATAGATATGCCTTACAAGCTCTGGAATTCCTTACCTGCTCTGAGAACAGGCCTGAATGATGAGATGACTGAGGTTTAACAGTCCACTATAAAACCCCCACCCATACGAAATCTGACATGATGGACCAACTAAACAATAGCTGCTATTAATTCCACAGTTTTATGGTGAAGGCTGCTGAAACTATGTCTGGATGAAGAAGATGAGAGAATGCCTGCTGAATTGGAAATAACCTAATGCAGGATAAAGAGTCTAGACTACAACCAATAAATGTGAGAATCTGCAACATCCACACCTTTGCCATCACAGTGTTCACTGTTACTTCCAAGGACTGGAACAAAAGAAGTAAACACTTTGGTTCACTCAGAACACAGCCATACATGTTTAAACACTCTGAAGGCTAAGCTAAGTCCAGATGGAAGAGCATGAAATTGACAGTGAGACAAATCTCCAGGATTCATGTTGTGATCTTTATAGGTAAGTAAGCGCTTGGAGATAAAACAGCACATCCAAACTCTTCTTCACAAGCTGAAAAAAGAACACAACCATCCTGAATTTTTGTTTTGGGAAAAATTGTTTAGGCTTCTGAAATCTAAAATCAGCCTGAGGTCCTTGGTTTTTTTCAAAACTAAACAAAATCTGCACAAACATCCTGATCCTGTCTGGTTCACCGAGACCTTTAGGATGACACTTTTTTTTTTTTTGCACTAGGTTTAACTCCTCTTTTTTGGCTGCATTCTTCAGATAAGTTGAGACATCAAGAAAGGGAAGATACTGTAAGTGTACGAAAGAGAATGTTGTACTTTCTCGCTATAACTGTCCAAATCTATCTTGCATTTCAACCAGCCACAGAGACTGACAAGCAGCCCACAAGTGCCCCAAGAGCAAACAGTTGAGCAAGTTCTCAAGGAGTCTGCTGCTCTTCACCTGATGAAGGGTCAAGGTGCTGACGATTCTGCAAGGAACTGTTACCTTTGGGTGGACAACCACTCCGGAAACTGCTACAGCCTCATTGTTTCTTTTTTAGATTATTTTTTAACACTGCTCATGCTTTGTTTTTCCTTGTCACTCTTCTTGGTCATCCTTGAGATTATTGACAGGGGTTTGAATACATAAAGGAATCTGCCCCTCCAGTTCACAAAGACGGTATCCATAGTTCAAACTTGCAAACATTCTGAGCCAATTATTCTAGGGGGGATGCAAACAGGTCCATCTCTGGAACCCACCATGACCAGTAACAAGAAAAATAAAAAAAAACATCTGTGAAGGGCACACTACTTGGGGTCTGATGATGTCCTGCTTCATTGGTTCAATACTAAGTTGTCTTTTGTGGGGATGTATGCTATTAGCATCAGATCTTGATTCACTGTCTTCTGACTGAGATGCAGATTTGACTTTTGAAAGTTCAGTATGAACCCTAGCTTCTACAGACAATCCTGTGCAAATGAGATGGATTTTTGAGCCTCTGCTCACAGCAAGCTATCATCCAGGTATGAGTAAATATGTATTGCATTTGTTCTGCAATTCAGCTATCACTGGAGCCAGACACATGATGAATACCCTCTTAGCAGTGAGTAAGCAAGCCAAAGGACAAGAAGGTAAATTGGCATTGGCCATCCACTGTACAAATTTTAAGAAATGTCTGGTAGACATCTTTTAAGTCCATAATGAGCCTTGAGGTTTAACAAGGGCAGAAAAGCCTGGAGAGTTTGCCTCCTGAACTTGAGAGCCAACAGAAATTTGTTTAGCTTTGACAGACCCAGAATGGGCCTCCATGGACCAATCTTCGTTGGAATCAGGGAAAATTCTAAAGTAAAACCTTTTTCCTTCCTGTTCCTCAGGCATCACTTCTATGGTTCGCTATTCCTGCATTAGTTGCAGAAGGAGTACTATGAGATATTTTGCTCTCTTGGGATCCTTGTGATTCCTCTGCCTATAGGTCTGCCCTTGAATTACAGGTGGTACCTCCTTAAATGATACCCAGCACTCATTTTCTTGAACTGTCTATCCAATCCTTGTACGTCTAGGTGGGGTACTAGGTAATGGTGCCAGGGCAAGTGGGCTTGAAGTAACCATAGCTGGCCTCTGGGATGGCTGAAGCTTGGTTGACCTCATTGCCTACCCTTATCCTTTTGCTAGTTGTTTTCTGGAAAGGGCCACCTTCTGTGGGTTGCTTATGTTTGTTCTCTATAAAAAGGTCCTCACTGGATATAGAAATTCCTACTGCATTTGGGAAGGGGAGGGTAGGACATGTCTCAATGAATCCATTACTCTCACTTTTCCTTACAGTTTTCTAATAATTTCATATGCCTGTGGACCAAGTAAGAGTATTCGTTGAAATGGTGCATTTAATGGCTCTTGCGTAATATCCTCTGCAATGGCCTACACATGCAGAAATGTGTCTCTCCTGAACAAAGTCTCAGTGTCAGCTTCTCTAAACATAACACATGCAGCATCATAGGTACATTCAATACTGTTTACCCAGCTGGATGGCAGTCTGGAGTTAATGCTCCCATATAGTCTTCCTTTTCTGAATTACAATTTTCAACATTTTCTTTAAGACATGCTCCTGAAACTTCAGTATGTGAGCTTGGCAATTTAGAGCTCTAAAAGCCAGCATAGAGGATGTGTATGTCTTCTTGCCGCATGCATATAGGAACCTACTTTCTTTGTCATAGGGTAGGCTATTCCTCCCAAGGTGAGTTGTGTTCCTTTAGTATCTGCAAGGGAAAGGGACACAAGGTCAGCCATCATGTTTTTGTACAGAAAGGAGTGTGGCCCTCGGACACTGAAAAATGTATCTGGCCTCTTTAAGGCTGATAGCTGAGAATCAGGGTCCTGACAACTATGATGAAAGACATCCAGTAAGGCCACCTGCACTTGTGGTACTGCTACCATTTTGGAGATCATAGCCCACCAGAACCAAGGCCGTCTTTTCTGCACTTGATGCCTCGGAGGCTTGCCATTTGAAAAGGTCCCTCATCAGGCTAAGTTCCCATCAAAGGTGAGAAGCTCTAGAGCAGAGTCTGAAGCTAAACTTTCTATAGTACTGCCAATATAGTCCAGAAATGTGGGCACTTGTGAGCTGTAATCTTGGATCAGCATCATCCTCGCAACAGGGCATCTTCTCTTTGAGAACATGGAGGCCTTTTATATGAAAGTAATTAGTTTATTTTTATTCAGAGTCAGAATCTGGCCTACGTCTTTCCAATATGGGCAGGGAGGTCATACTCCTTTTGGGGGAACACTCCCCCAAAGTAGAAGGTCTGTTGTGCTCAGACTGCCATCCTCAGAGAAAACTCAAATAAATCATAAACCAATGAAAACCAGTCATAGCAAGGTGCAGATGGGGGAGACATATAAACCACTTTGGGCTTCCTCTATTCCATTCTCAGACATCTGCCTGGTTATCTTTGCCCTGGGCTGCCAATGCATAGTCATCTTCACAGATGATTAACAGAGGCAATCTCTCCCCCACCTTGTTTAATCAAGAGATTGTTTTCCAATGGCAGTGAGCTTTCTTCATCTTAGAAGAGATAAATGCATTTGGTTTGTTACAACAAGCAATGGTTGCCTTACATGACAGCCTCCTTAGACGTATGCCAGAGGTAGGCAACTGAAAAGATGCCAGGATTATTAATTATTCAAGCACCACTAAATTACCGGCGTCCTCTAACTTTGAGGGTACTGCAGACGATACTGACATCTAGGACCTAAACTGCAGCTTATGCAATGCACCGTCAAAGCAACTGCTCTCTGAGGACATGGAGGACTAAAAGATAAAAGCCATAAGTTTATTTTTATTTAGCTGTGCCAGGATGGTGTCTCTTCTAGCTTTAATAAGTGTTGGCCTGAAAACTTGCAAATAGAGCACGTGTATATACTGTACTCAAGACCTATACAATAAATACATAGGTCAAATCAATCTTGAAGTTTATCTGTCTTTTATAGGAATACACTGCTAGGGTAGTATTCCCAAAACTCCACTTGAAAATATCAAGATCCCCAAACAGACATAACTAGGACTTCCTAAACTTTAAGTCATGTACTAAAAAGAAAAAAAAAGTTTAAACAGCAAAACCCCATTGTGTGTGTGTGTGCATACATATAAACACACACACACACACACACACACACACACACACACACACACACACACACATATGTATGCATACATAAATGTAGATAGATCTGTGTATGTACAATTCACCTGAAAGTTTGCTTCTCTGATTGACTCACATGACAAGAAAGAACTTAACATGAATGCCAATACTTCTCCCTTTATACAAGACACTGAGACATCTGGAAGGAAACAGACATAGTGCTGTCATAAGAGAAAAGGGGCCAAGCTCTGAAAGTCTGGTCAGACAGTGGACTCCTCCTGTGGCAGAGATCCCTAAATTTATGACTGCAGTGGTGACAAAGGATATCTTAATGTACATATTTTGAATATATATTATTACCAATACACAAGTACTTTTTGTCCATTCTATCCTAAGCAAAAAAAAATAATAATTGGTGGTTTCATGGCTCCCATTTCTTTGACAGTACACTTCATCAAAACTGTCCTTCCCCTTCAACCTGATCCAGAGGTACAGTTGAGGGATAATGTCCTGATTAAGGCCCAGGTGACCATTATTCAATTATCAACTCATGTGCTTGACCGCACTAGGATGTAGAGGCAAGCCTATCTTGGGAGAAAGGAGCATGCTGAATGTAGTTCTTGCTTAATTCTGGCAATGGTTGGCGCTCAAAGTGAGATAAATCAGGATGGGTGTGTAACAGGTCTAGCAGGCTGGCTGCTCTAAGGGCTCAGGGTGGGCAAATTCTTAAGCCACTGCTCAAGGCCCACCCCGCTAAACTGCAAACATCAGCACACTGGGAGGGATGAAAGGGCCTGGAAAAGTTAACAGGGTGCGACTTACATGATAGCTCCAATTGCCATATTTATGCCTCCAATGGGATCCCCTGCTCCCCAAGTGTTTCAAATGAGCACCATAAGGTTAATTGTATGAGAATTTTTTTGGGGGGGTGGGGGAGCACCTCCTGCTCAGAATACACTAGGGACAACTTGGCAAGAGCAATGAAGAGATCTGGCAATCAGGAGATACACCCGAGGAATCAGCAAAACCAGGAGAGGAGACTGGGGAAATGCACTTCCCCCTCAAGATGATGTGACCTCGGAAATGATTATACTTATTAAGGGAATGCAGGAAGGCAAAGTTTCCTGCATGGGGGAGTTTGCCCCCCACTTCAATCAGAGCTGTCATTTAATCACTTTTGGATTCCAAGAGTTTACTGAACTGTCCCACTGATGAAGCAGGGCTTGATGATATAATGAAAATAGCACAACTACCTTCAGGGCAAGAAGCAGCAAATTTTGAAGTTAAAAATCTAAATTCAGGACAGTAGTAATTAAATTTTCATTGTATCACCACCACTTCAAGCTATGGCACCCCAATTACAAGAGTGAGCAAGAGCTGCTATGGTTCAGATGGAACATCTCCCTTGAGGAAGAAAAACAGTTATCAGACTTGCTGAAAAACAAACTGACACTGGAAGATGATGTAGTACAAGATACTTTGTTACACAAAACAGATCAACAAAATGTCAAACTACTACTCTCCTTCCCCTGCTATATGAACAACAAGACAGAATCCTTGTACTGACAATGTAAGACCATGGCACATAAGGTGTATCATGTTTCAGAAACTGCTAACTCAATATAGTGTGAACGTAACTTTCAGAGTGAAAAAACAAATGAAAGTGCATAGTTACATTTTTTTTCTGCATTGCATGAGGAGCAGAGTCTATGTTCCCTCATTTTCTACTGCTGAAGTACACCGCAGATAATTCAGCAACAAGTAAAACATTAAGAGAACTCAAATAGCACATCTGGAAAAAAGTTTTAAAATCTTACCTGATGTGTGTCTACAGTCTTGTCTACTTTCTGAAGGCGTTTCATTTGTATTTAAAGAAACAGGCTCTTCCATCACGTTACTATTAGTATCAGCAGTCCTGGTGGTCTCATCACTAACTGCTTCCTTATAATTTTTTCCAGAGCTGAAAATCACTGTCCCACCATTTGAACACTGACTAGTCCTATTATTATTAACACTGTCCTCAACCTCTTCTGATGGTCCGCTCATGTTTCTGCCACCAGCCACAGCCTCGACTTTAACATTACAAATTTGATTTTCATTTTCATCTGAAACTTCAGGAATATCTAGAGAACTTCCACTTTCCACTGTTTTCGAAGAATGTCCTCCATCACACGGCTCAACCCCATTTTCATGTCTTTCTTTCTCATCCATTAGCTGACTTCAGCTTGGTCATGAAGCTTGTATGACTGCACAGGATTCTAAGGGCAAAATTGAACAAGAAAAAAACAAAAACAAAAAAAATTAACTGTCCATTTCAGACAGAACTCCACTGAAGCGTCTGAAGAAAGTAAGAATGTTCTAGAAAAATATTTCTTGCTAAACTATGCATTACCAAATTAAAAAGTGTGCACCATACTAGTACATTAAAGCTACAACTAATATGAGTTACATTTTGTGTTGTACACACTGAAGTTCTACTGGAAGTAGAGCTCTGTATCTTGCTTTTATACTTAAATAAAATCTAAATTAAGACTGTACTTTGACTTTTACCTCTGTACTCGACATTCCACCAACACCATGGAAATGTCAATTACTAGAAGTTCACAAATTACCAGCCTTCAAAATTCTCACTTAGTCAAAGCATGGGAAGCGGAATAAGCCAGGAATTCTACTGAACTTGAACAGTAAAAAGTAGCAGTTTAAATCCATCCTCTGATGAGTTATAAATCTACAAGTTCACATACTACAGAGTATCTACAGCAGTCTCCACATGGAAATAATGTAACAGCTTCACCACAAACACCCTGCCTACCTCCAGCTAACATACATTTTATGCATGGCATTCTAAACATTAATGAACTTTCAAAAGACTGGTGACAAATTAACACTTTCTCCTCAAAGGACAGAGTACTGTTTCTCCAAACAGCACTTTGCAAATGGTTAGTAGCTGAATGTGTGCCATGAAATTTATAATCTATAAACAGAAGCTGATTAGTTTTATGCGTAATAAAGTTATAGTGACTTTAGTCTATATTATAAAATACCACATTCTGGACAGAGCATTATGCTTTCATGCATTCTGCTGTCCCTAGTAGTGGACTCCTAATACAGTGCTAACAAATGGAGTAGCTTTTAATAATTTTGTTGTACTAGCTAAATTAACAGTGGTTTGATTTACAATGCTAAATACCACATTCTAAGCAGCTTTGGTGTATTCTGCTTTCACCAGCAGCATAAAAGTAAAGTGTAGACTGCTAACAAATGGAGTAGCTTTTAATAATTTCATTATGTGAGCTACACAGAAAAAGTACAGTTTTGTACCTACCATAAATGTAGATGTCCGAACTGGATAGCATCTGCAGTCATAACAACTGGGTTGTCCTGTCGTCAGGCAGCCCTTCAGTCGGCCGGATTCCAAAGTCCGGGTCCGGCTTCGGCTGATGTCGCACTTCACCCGACGTCATCTCTGTTGGTCTTCGGGTATATAAGCATCAGCCGACGCCATTTTCCTCAGTGTTTCTTGCCCCAGATGCCAGAAGCCCTCTTGAAGGCTAAAATTTGGATAGATGCCAATGTTTCCAAAAGATAGAGGTAAACACAAAAATAAGCATGTATGTACATATATACAAACAAATACACCATAAAGACTCCCCCATCAGCTAGCTATTAGGGGGGTAAACACCCTAGGAGTACCACAGAGGGGAAGGAGGGAGGGTAATCCTGACTGCAGATGCTATCCAGTTCGGACATCTACATTTATGGTAGGTACAAAACTGTACTATGTCCTTCATGGATGCATCTGCAGTCATAACAACTGGGTAGAATACCATAGCCAACTAGGGGAGGAGGATAAAGGTAGATTATGGTGTGTTTAGGATCCCTTGCAGTACAGCAGTGGCAAACCCTGCTCGGGATCTGGAATATAGAGGCAAATTATAATGCTTGGCAAATGTATGCACGGAGGTCCAAGTAGCCGCCTCAATAATGTCTTTGGTTGCCACTCCTCGTAAGAAGGCTGTGGTAGTGGCTGTTGCCCTTGTAGAATGAGGTCTTATGTTCTGTGGAATTGGTTTTCCATGGAAGGAGTAACAGAATCGTATGCAATTTCCTATCCATTTGGAGATTGTCTGTTTGGAAATAGCTTTTCCTTCCCTTCCTGTTGCATAGGCTACAAAAAGTTGGTCAGTCTTTCTGCTATTTTTTGTTCTGTCCAAGTAGTAGCGTAGCTGTCTATGTACATCCAAGGTATGCAGTATTCTTTCCCCTCTGTTTTGTGGGTTGGGAAAGAAGGTAGGTAGGTGGATTGCCTGGTTTAAAGACACTCTGGATACCACCTTGGGCATAAATGTAGGATTAGTTCTCATGGACACTCTATCTTGGTGGAAGATTAGGAAGGGTTGCACTGCCATTAAGGCCTGTAGTTCTGAAACCCTCCTTGCTGAAGTAATTGCCAGTAGTTTTCCATGACAGGTGTTGTAGGTCTGCTGTTGCTGCTGGTTCAAAGGGTGATAGTGTCAACTTTTCTAGCACAAAGTTTAAATCCCAAGCTGGTAATGGTGGTTTCCTTGGAGGTTTTACATTTTTGATTCCTCTAAGGAACTGCCTGAGCAAAGGGTGCGAAAAAACAGGTGGATCAAAGCTGTATTCTGCTGAAATAGCTGATGCATGTATCTTGATGGAGGAGTAGGACAGGCCTGAATGAAGAAGTTCGGCCAGATACTCCAGAATGTTAGGCATATCTATGTTTGACACTTCTTTTCCTCTTTCCGTACTCCAAATGACAAACCTTTTCCATTTTCCAGCATAGTTCCTTCTTGTTGAAGGTCTGCGTGCTTCAAGAATAATGTCTTTAACTCTTTGGGAAAGTCCTGGATTAGTTGCTGCTATGTGATGTTCCATGCAGTCAGTTGCAACGCTTTTTAGGTTTTGATGTATGATGCTGTAGTTGTTCTGAGTTAACATCAAAGGCATCAGGGTATTGGCCACATATTGTTCTGAGACATGCTCCTCAGCAGTGGGTACCAGTGTTGTCTTGGCCAGTTTGGAGCTATCAGGATTATCCTTGGACGTTCTTCCTTGATTTTCAGTAGTACCTTGTGTATCAAAGGAAGGGGTGGGAATGCATATGCTGTTAGGCCTTTCCAGCTGAAGGAGAGCGAATCCACTTTCCATGCTAGTGGGTGGAATGTCCTTGTGCAGAATTTTTTGAGCTGGTGATTGAGAGGTGATGCGAATAGATCTATCTGAGGCATTCCCCATTTCTTTGAGATGGTCTTGAAGATGTCCGGTGCAGCTTCCATTCGTGGGCATCCGATGTGGTTCTGCTTAATATGTCTGCTAGAGTATTTTCTTTTCCGGGTACAAATATTGCCTGTAACTGGATGTTGTAGCTGAGTGCCAAGGTCCACAGCTCCAAAGTCATTCTGCATAGGGGGTATGAATGAGTGCCTCCCTGTTTGTTGATGTACCACATGACTGTGGTGTTGTCTGTCCTTATCATCAACTGGCCCTCTTTGAGAAATGGTTTGAACTTTTGGATTGCCAGTTTTACTGCCAGCATTTCTTTTAGGTTGATGTGCAGGTGAAGTTGATCCTGTGTCCACAATCCTTGCACGCATTTGTCCAGCATGTGGGCCCCCCATCCTAGGTCTGAAGCGTCTGTTGTGATGGTCTGGCTTGCTTGACATCTGCGAAAGGGTAGGCCTGGGTTTGACTGGCATGCCTGAGCCCACCATAGGAACTCCTGTTTTAAGCATGGAATTAGTGGGATTTCTGTTTCTAGGCTGTGTCTGTGCTGGGACCATAAATTCTTTAGGTACCACTGTAGTTTTCTCATATGTAGCCTGGCAAATGGGACCAAGATTATGCATGATGCCATGAAGCCCAAGGCCTGCAGTACTTTTCTTGCTGTTAACTTGTTCAGTTTTGTTAGTGCCAAGAAGTAAAGAGGAAGTTCTTTTGTTTTTCTGTCGTCAGGAATGCCATTTGTTTTACTGTGTCCAATTCCGCGCCCAAGAATGTCCTTGTTTGGGATGGTATCAGCCTTGATTTTTGTAAATTGACTGTGTATCCCAGTGCTTGTAGCAAGTAAATGACCCTTTGTAAATCTGTTGTCAGCTTGCTTTTGTTGTCCCCTTGTAGCAGGCAGTCATCCAGGTATGGGTAAATTTGAATTCCCTGTAGTCTGCAATGAGCGATTACTGATGCCAGGCATTTTGTGAATACTCTGGGCGCAGTAGATAAGCCAAAAGGCAATGCTGAGAATTGATAGTGCTCTGATCCTGCAAGAAATCTGAGGTATCTTCTGCAGATTGGTCGAATGGGGACGTGCAGGTATGCCTCCTTGAGATCTAGAGTTACCAGCCAAGACTCCTTGCCCAGCATGGGAAGAAGTTGCTGTAGGGTCAGCATTTTGAATTTTGGGACAATGATGTATGTATTTAAGGTGGACAGGTCGAGAATTGGTCTCCAACTTTTTCCTTTCTTGGAACTAGGAATAGTCTGGAGTAGAACCCCTTTCCTTGTTCTGCTGTTGGCACTCTTTCTACAGCTCTCATGTTTGCTAACTCCATTATCTGGTGTAGAGCCTCTGTTTTTTGATTTGGAGGTAGATTTGGCATTCCTCTTTTGACTGGTAAAGTGTGGAAGTGAAACCGTAACCTTGATCTATGGTTTGTAAAATCCACTTGTCTTTTGTTATGTAGTGCCAGTTCTTTGAAAATAAGGTTAACTTTCCGCCTAGAGGAGCTGCTACTTGTTCCCTGGTAGGCGGGTTTAGGGTTAAGTCACTGTGGTTGTGCTGATGTAGTGGCAGTGGTTGTGTCTGTGCCTCTGTTGTTACCTTGCCACTGTCGTCCTCTGTAGGCACCTCCTCTGGATTGGTTTCTGCCTCTGGAACGTCTATTCCTGCCCCTTTGAAATTTTGTGGAGTCAGGAAAGGACCAATTTTGGCAGGCCAGTTCCTGCTAAACCTTGGGGGTTGAACCTGCAAGAAATCTTTAACAGTTTGAACAGATTTTGCCTTTTCTTCCATTTTCTTCATAACCTGCTGGGCAGGTGCACCAAACAAACTTGTCTTATCCATAGGAGCATCTAGCAACTTAGCTTTAACATGATCCGGTAAAGCTTGCTCCTTTAGCCATGCATGCCTTCTTATCACTGTGCCAGTCATGGCTGATCTAAATGAAGCCTCCAGTGCATCATAGCCACATTTTAAGGAATGGTTGCTAACCTGTTGTATGTTATTTACCATTTCTAATACATATTTCTTATCAAGAGATTCATCAGTGGTTAATTTCTTAGTTAACTGATCAAGCATAAACTCTTGGTATTGTATCATGTGGAACTGACAGTTTAAAGCTCTAGCTGAGAGAGTAGCTGAAGTGTAGACCTTTTTACCCCATCTGTCAAATGACCTCGCTTCCCTTTCAGAAGGAATAGGGTTTTTAGCTATGGTCGCGGCTACTGCCTTGGGACCCTGGGATATAGTTTCTGGGTCTGCAAGTGGGGCCTTGTAAAGGTGGTGATGAGTATCTGGCACCCTGTAAAATCTGTCTGGTTTGGCAGGGGCTGGAGGTAAAGAATCTGGAGCGGAGCAGACATCATTGAAAGCATCATCCACCACAGAGAGAACAGGAGGTATAGCTAAGGGCCTGTGCTGTGGGAGGTGCAGAAAGGTCCCAAGTCTTTTCTGGAGTCTGAAAAATCCTGTTGCTGCCATTGGAACTGCTCTCATGGCATGTAAGGTTTCCCCAAAGGAGAATTCTTCTGGTGGGAAGCAGCTGGAATGGATTCTTCAGCATCAGAATCTTCAAAATTGGAGAAAGGAGCCTCTGGCTGGTCAGTTATGTCTGATTCATCAGCAGAATCATCAGAGGACACTGGCTCAGGGGCTCTGCCCTAGGTCTCTTCTCTGGGGGCTGAGAGGCCCTGTCTGGGTGAGATTGAGATCCTCTAATTAATGAAATTAAATCTTCTGCCAAAGTAAGCATTTGAGAACTAGAAGAGGGCCTGGATGTGGGGGGTTTAACAGGCACTGTTTTAGTAGTCTTGGCTGCTTTAGCCCTGGCGAAGGCCTTAATGGACATGGCTGCTGGAGGCCTAGCAGCACCACGTGCTGGGGTAGAGACATCCAAGGGAATGGTGTCTGATAAGTCAACCACCGTAGTGGATAAAATTTCTGGGGCAGAGTCAAGAGTTGTAGCAGGGGCCTCAGTTGAAGGAATAGGTTCAGCTGTGCTTTGATCAGTTTTCTCGGTTTCGCCGAAACCGAGACACTCGCGGTTTGCTTAACCATGGTTTCAGGCGAAACCGCGGACCGCGAGTGTCGGTCTTTATCTTTGCGTTTTTTGGCAGATTGGGTAGTCGGAGGATCCGACGGCATAATGTACGCAAAATCAGAACCGAAAAACTGTTCTGCAAACTCCGACCGACGCCTAAGCGTGGCCGGTTGAAAGAAGCACAGGCCGAACAGGCTGCTACGCCGTGGGCTGGGCCTAAACAAGGCAGGCAATAAGAGTGGAAATCTTTATGAGGTATTTGTTTCCCACAGGTTAAACAATTATTAACTTTTTCTGACATCGGCTGAGGCAAGAAAGAGTCCCCAACGGGTACTTAGCTTTAGAAGTCTTGGTAGTATTCGGTAGAAGTAATCTCTGGATCCGACCGACCGGCACTTGCGAACAGCTTCTGCTTCGGGCGCCACGCGGCAAGAAAGACTGGGGAAAATGGCGTCGGCTGATGCTTATATACCCGAAGACCAACAGAGATGACGTCGGGTGAAGTGCGACATCAGCCGAAGCCGGACCCGGACTTTGGAATCCGGCCGACTGAAGGGCTGCCTGACGACAGGACAACCCAGTTGTTATGACTGCAGATGCATCCATGAAGGACATCCCATCCATCTAAATATTTTCTAAACAGTTTGTCCTGATGGGGTATGCAGTGTTTACAAGCTGCGTAAGAGTCCAGACTTCTCTATCCCCAGCAACAGTCTCCAGCTTATTCTATGGGACCCTAGGCCACCTTTGGAATATCATCTCTCCAGCATGCCTTTGGTCTGGTCTAGGACCTCCTCCTAGTGGGCAACCCAAAGGAATAGTCACTTGATACTCAATCTCAACTAGCTCCCCATAATCTTGAGAAGCATCAGCTCAACTTCAAGATTCTTCACAATTGCTAACTTCCTCACTCTGACATGGACAGCAAGCTCAAGTAACCCTGATAAGCAACCTAATTTCTGTCACTTGGAAGTCATCCTTCTAGTCACTACCCAAAGGTCATGACCACAAGAAAGGACTGGGAAGCAAACTGACCAATGAACGTACACCTCAGGACACAACTCCTGCTTCACCGTCATGGTCTAATACAATGCCTGCAGTACTCCTACTGTGGCACCGATCCACTAATCCATTTCCTAATCTTCTCCACAAACATTTCTGAGCAATAACCCAAATATGTACATATAACTTCGGGCAGCTGCTCCCTTATTATCTGTAGCCAAAAATCCAGTTGCTTTTGGGAAAGAATCACTACATCAGATTCATAAGCCCTGATTTACATCCCAGTCAATTCACACTCAGCAGTAAACCACTCCAGTGTGGGCTGGAGATCCCAGTCACAGATCATCTGCCAAATATGATAGATGCAACCATTTTGGAGGATATCATCTACTGCAAATAACAAGAGATGCAACCAAACCAGACACTCCCCAAACCCTGGCAGTATCTTGATATCCTACCAACTCAAATTACAAAAAAAGGAGGAAAATATGATGCACTGCTGATGTAATCCTACACCCACAATGAATGCATTTGAGTTAATGCCAAGAATATGGACACATGTCTTGCTCCTCAAATACAGTGACTGAATGGAAAATAATCTCAGCCTCCTGTAGAGCCTCCCAAAATGATTCTGGAGTATGTAGTCATATGCCTTTAGCAGGTCCACAAAACACATGTAGGTAGTTATTGCAAAGCTCCCACAACCAATCCATTACCTGTGCAAGGGCAGGGAGTTAATCCTTTGTCCCATGGCCAGAATGGAATCTACACCTGCTCTTCCACAAGCAGAAGGTTAATTATCAAAGAGTTTCCTTTGCAGCACCCTGGCAGAGGCTTTACCAGGAATGCTAAAGAGTGCCTCCCTCTAAAACTGAAACACCCTCCCTCCTCCCTTCTTGAAAATGGATAAGTTGGCCAATCCAGAGGTACTGTTCCCACCTTCTACAAAAAAAAACTGAAAAGGTGTGCTAGAAAACAACATCCCAGCAATATCCAGCACCTACAATATTCCTAGCCAGATGTCATCCACTCCCACTGCCATGTCACTATGGAGGTGTATAATCACCACAATGACCTTATTGACAGAAGGGGACCCAATCTCACCAATTGTGCCTGGCACTGCCACCACCACACAGAACAGCATGTTCAGCATGCTCAAGAGTTCTTTAAAGTTTTCCTTTCACCTCATGAACATGGCCTCAGTCAAAGTCAGCACTTCTCCACCCTTGCTAAAAACATTCTGGGAAAATTCACTCCTGCCCAAGAAGAGTCACTGAATGGTTTACTCGAACTTCACTGAGATCACCTGAATTTTTTCTGTCCATGGCCTAACCAAACTCCTCCTACACTCAGGTCTTCACTTCAGTGACTGCCTTAGTTCCTGCCTTCCTGCTCTGTCAGCCTCCTTCTTCAACAAGACTGCTTCCCTCACTGCTGGTGCCCACTACTGGATCTCTACGGTTATCATCATGACAAGCACAAATCATCTTTTGGCCAAAGCTCTATGCCACCTCCTCAGCTACTGAAGTTCTGAAAAGGGTCCATTAACACTCCATATCCACAATTTGCCTTGGGCTATGGGAGAGGTTATTATGGAAGGAGTAACAGACTCTTTCTACTGAGAAGAATCTATTAGGTGTCCTGGGCGTCCTCATTAAGCAGTTTGGTTTCCCGAGTCTGTTCAGCTGCTGTTTTGTTGATCTGGTCCAACTCACCAAGTTGTGATCAGCTGACAGCTCAACACCTGTCTTCACATGAGAGTCCTGAACATATGGCTACAATGTTGATCACTGATCTTTGGACCAAGGTACTCTTGTTATCAAGTACATTTATGAGTAACTTTGTGGTTAAACACTGACTGTAAAGGACAACCCATGATTACCACGGAATGCTAATAACAACTTCACAGTTGGCTTAAGACTGGGCAAGCCACACTTCCGAATAATTCCCCTCCAAGCATCTCACCTCCAGTGTTCCCACATAAGCACTGGCCTTCAGCGGTACTACACAGGCAGTAGATACTATTCTATTAAACATCAAAATCATGGTCTCCAAAGATGCTGAATACTATGAATAACTCTTAGGTACATACATTCAAAAAATAGTCGGGGTCTTCCTTTCTACAACACAAAGATGCTTGCACCTGACCCTTTCATCTATCAGTACAAATTCCCATTGTACACCAGTCAAGAACTTCTGAGCATCCACAAAGCTGTCAGGGACCTCTGCTCAAGAAATATGGTTCCATAACCATCACTAGGTATGCAGAAAAAATTCAATATATCTAACTAGTACTTTTCAATCTCCCACACAAGATTTGGCTCCTACCTCACTAGTAAAGTGATATTCCATCTTCCAAGAGCCAGTTTCCACTGTCTTGGTCTAATCCATTTTAATCTGCCCTGTTCCTAAACATCTTGCATCTTCTTGTGGGTGGTGAGCCTACCTCCCCAGAGCTTTTTTTGGAGTGCATACAACTGTGCTTTTTGGGTCACCTAACCACCAGACACTGGTCAGCAAACACCTAAGTACAGTTGAGTAGCTAAACTTACCATAACAGTAGATGTTTGAATGATCACTGCAGCAGTAGCTTTAGTTATATGGGGTTATAACCTGCCAAAGAAATAACAGTTAACCACAGCTTCTAAAGCTTCAGGGCACCTTTCACACACCAAAATTGTCAGGCAGCTCAACCTCAACTAACCAAAAGGCCAGACTGGGTGCCAAGTTCTTCAGAGCTTTCCTGCTACTGAGAGATGAAGGCTCAGCACTGAAAGGATAACAATAAGAACAATGACAAATAAATATCCACACCCTGGAATAAAAAAAAACACATTAAAAACAACAGGGGATGGAGGGAGGGAATGGCTACTGCAGCAATGATCATTTGAACATCTACTGTTATGGTTAGTTTACTTATACAACTGTACTATGTTCATCATATTGATCACTGCTGGAGTTGCCTTACCTGTACAGCTAGATTACCCTAGCTTACTACATTTGGGAGTTGGAAGAAGAAGAATCCAAGAGCCTCTGGAGAATGGTCCTAGCAAAGCCTGTCCTGGACCTAGCTAAGGAATAAAACTTACAGTGCTTTGTAAAAGTACATACAGAGGACCAAGCATCAGCTTCTAAAAAAAAAAACTTCTAAAAGCCAACCCTTTCCAAAAAGCCATACATGAAGCCAGGGCAGTGGGCCTTGATCCTGCCCGGAAAAGTTTTGCTCTGGTGAGTATAATACAAGGTAATAGTCTTGCACAACATTTGGAAAAATATATGGAAATTGTCCATTTTGACACAGGTTGTCCCTTCCGCTTACCTTCACAAGGAATGAAAGTACAATTGTGTTAAATCTTACCATAACAGTAGATGTCCTTCTCTTCAATGCTACAGTATTCCTTACATAAGGGCATCTCCTGCCAAGGATAGCTCAACGTCCAGTCACTATACCAAAACCTTTAGTATTTACAGGCATCATACATCACAGGTATACAACCTGTACAAAGGGTATGGCATAAAGGTGAAGTATAATCGCACACACTTCAGAACTGAAATGTCCCAGAAGGAACATGTACATCCAGAAGGAAGAAAAAGAAAAGAATCCGCAGCCAAGATGGCAAGAAGAATATGGCTGAGCAGAGGGGGTAGGAGGGAGGGAGAGAATACTGCAACAGTGAAGAGAACCATCTACTGTTATGGTCAAATTTTACATAATTGTACTATGTCCTTCCTTATCAATGTTGCAGTATTCCTTACATAAGAGAGAATACAAAAGCTCAAGAGGAAACCAGGGAGGAGGAAGGCACTGAAGAGTGCTCTATAAACCCATACAGAATAGCCCTATTAAAGCCAGCCCTTTCCATGGAAATAGCATCCAACTTGTAGTGCTTAGTGAAAGTATGGACAGAAGACCAAGCAGCAGCCTCAAGGATGAACTGGTATTCAGCCCCTTGAAAAAATGCACCAGATGAAGCAGCAGCCAGAAGAGAAAAGACATTTACCATAAAGAAAAATAACAAAAAATGGCCTTAGAAATCCAGTATGAAACTGTTTGCTTAGAGATAGCCAAACACAAAGAGCTGGGATGAAAGGAAACAAAAAAGTTGCTCAGATTTATGAATATCCTTATTCTTATAGGTTCATAGGTAGGTACTAGGCTATTGCCCTAGGGCCTTTATAAGCCTAGCCAAAAAGGTACCCTGGCTTTCGCCCCCAAGAAAATTATTTTCCTGTGCCCCTGTCGAGCAGAGCCACAGAAGTGATCCCTGGGATGAATTTCCTATTTCCCATCCAATCATCAAGATTTTTCTTGAAGAGTGCTAATGAGGAGCTCTGTTTGACACAGACAGGTAGTCTGTTCCAGAGTATGGGAAGTCTCTGGGACAGGAATCTATCCCTCCAGCATGTTCTGTTTATTGTGGTGACAAGGTTTATGTCCCTACAGCGTGTAGTTCGGAGGTACTGGGATTTCTTTAAGTGGAGCATGTCCAATAGCTCTGGTTTGACATAGCTTTGTATGTTAGGCAGAGAACGCCTCTGAGTAGGCAATATGCGATGGAGTAAAGCTGGAGTTTTTTGAGACGGTTTGCGTAGGGTATCTGTTTGAGGCCAGTAATCCTCTTTGTGAGGTATTTCTGTGGCCTCTCCAGTTGTTGTAGATGTCTTGTGAGGTACATACCAAAAGGGGCGCTGTACTCTATAATGGGTCTAATGAGTGATGAGTACAGGGGAACAATGACCTCTTTTTTTCTGGATGAGAAACCTTTTGTGATGAGGTGTGCCACATAGAAGGATTTCCTGACCACTGTGGCGATGTGATTATCAAAGGAGAGACTTATCTCAATAATATCGGAGCTGTCTGTGCAAATTCAAGGTGTGAAGAACCTTCTCACTGGCACATTGTGGAGAAGGAGAAAAAAAGGTAAAGTAATAGACTGATCGAGAGACAACTTATTGACCACCTTGGGCATAAAAGAAGGATTAGTACGAACAGACACTCTATCCCTATGAAAAACTAAAAAGGAAGGAACAGCCACGACAGCCTGAAGCTCAAATACTCTCTTAGCTAAAGTAAGGGCTAAAAGAAGAACAGTCTTTCAAGTACAATGTTATAAAGAAGCCGAAGCAGCAGGTTCAAAAGGAGCCTGAGTCAATTTTTCAAGGGCAAAACAGAGGTTGCAAGAAGGCAGAATAGGCTTCCTGGAAGGCCTGATATGAAGGATGGCTATAAGAAATTGTTTGACCTCAAATGCAGAGACCAGAGGAGGAGTTAAGGGCAATCAGGTGAGCTTAACTGAAGAATATGCAAACCCAGCATGGAGCAGATCACACAAATGAGAGAAACATAGGAATCTGAACTGAAAAGGGATCCTGGGTTCAACAGAGACACCAGGCAGAAAAATTCTTCCATTTGAACAAATATGATTTCCTGGAAGTGTGTTTCCGGGCCTCCTGCAGGACCTGAAGCACATCCTCAAAAAAGATGTGGCTAAAAGGGCTCAAACCCCTCTCACAGGCAGTGTCAATGGAAGAGTGAACAAGTGAGAATGGATAAGAGACCCCTTGTCTTGTGTGAGAAGGTCCGCCTGGTGAGGCAACTTGTGGTGAGTGCCCCTGGTCAAATGAGAAAGTAGGGGGAACCAATAGCAAGACTTTGGGGGAGTCTTGCTTGATCTTGTGTAAGACCCTCAACAGCAGAGGAATGGTAGGGAAGGTATATAAAAATCACAGGAGAAGCATCAGCTTCAACTGCACTTAATGGAGTGACAAGCCACTTGAGAAGTGGAACCCAGCAAGGAAAGGGACGAAACCTTCCCTTCAGAATCAGGAATTTCAGAAACTACTTGAGAAACATGAGAAAGGAGAGCTAAAATATACTGAATCATGTGAATCTGGTAATTAATAGCCCTAAAAGACAGACTTGGCAGCAGAATGAACCTTTTCACTCAGCCTTTCCATGGACCTACTATCCTTATCTGAAGGAAGTAACTTAGAGGGCAACAGTCTGGAGCGTTTACCAGATGAGACAGCCACCACAGAAGGATCAGCAGAAGGGCATTTATGCACAAATTTACAATCACTCATCACCTTATAAAATTTGTCAGGTTTCTTAGGAGCTGGAGGCTGAGAATCAGGGGTTACAGAAATTGCTGAAAAGGTATCCTGGAGGGCCGCCAGAACTGGAGGAACAGCAGAACGTGTGGAAGACTCCACCTGGAGGATCTCATAATACCTCTTCTGGATATTAAAAACCTGAGAAAAATCCCACTTGAAGAATTCCATCATACACAATATGCTGTTCTCAAAGTAGAGTTATTCTAAAAGATAATCTGGACCAACAGAATCCTTTTATTCAGATCCATAGTCCAATGGGGAGACAAATCTGAGAAAAAAATGTTAAGGACTCTTCCCCAAAATCCTGATCCTCATCAGGGAAATCCTGCTCCCTAGGCCTCTTAACAGCAGCAGAAGACCAGGGAGGGGCAGGCAAAGAGACCCCGTAGGGAGGCTTTAAAGCCATTAAAGTGTTAAACATCCCCTGAATAAAATCCTGCCATTCATATTAGGGATGTTTAACTGCAAGAGAAATATGACTGTTTTTCCGATTTGTTTTCTGTGGAATGTATGACATAAAAAAGCTTAGGAGGGTCGGACACTTACTGACACTCTATAAGCATAGTAGGGATAGTCTCCCATACTAAAATCTGTGGAATCCATCCCAGTCCCTCAGATATAATCAGGTGAAGTTTCTTTCAATACCTGGAGCAGATGTCTGAAAAGCCTCCAAGGACATGCAAGAAGTCAGATGCATGCCGGCCTCCAACAGGGTCGCAGCAAAGGAATCCAATGCAACAACCAGACAATCCTCTGAGCTTTCACCAGCCTCAAGAGAGACATTTGGGGGAGGCTGGACAGCAGCCGTATCAGACATGAGTTTACTGGCCTTCTTCTTGGCCAGTGACTGAAGCTCGGAACAGGAAGTCTCTAGTCATAGCACCTGGAGTCAACAACATAACAGAGTTTTCAAGGTAAACAGATAAGGAGGAGCAGAGACTACATAGGGTTTTAGGGACAAATGCTTGGCAGATAGAACACGCATATCGTAGAGAGAAGCACCCAACTAGAAGAGACACTATTTGTAATGATCTTTATGAGAAATCTGCCTCCCTCACTAACATTTTCCCTTTCTAGATGACATGTAAAGCAACAACACTAAAATAAAAGAGAAGATAAGGAATAACTCCAATGGGACACTTATCTGAAAACAGCTCAGTAAGCAGCACGGAAGGAGGGCATTCAGACCAATATTCAATTATGGTGTTTGGACCACAGCAAAGTCGTTCTGAAGAATGTGGATCAGTACATCACCTTTATGCTCTACCCCTTTTGTGTGGAGCATACACGTGATGTACGATGCCCATAAACACTAAACTTGGTATACTGGATGGACACTGAGCAGTCCTTGGCAGGAGATCCCTTACATAAGGAATACTGTAACAGTGACACAGAAGGACATCAACTGATCCAACGATATGAAAGATTTAGTTCTGTCAAGATGGTATTAAAATTGCCCGTGGACATCCAAGCTATGGAGTATCTATACTCTCTCATTTTTTGGGTTCAGGAAAGAAAACCAGGAGATGGATACTTTGGTTGAAAGTAAACTTGGATGTTATTTTACACATAAAAGAAGGATTAGTTCTCAAAGAAACACTGTCACTGTGTAAAATGAGATAGGGTTGACTCACTATACTCTTCTTGAAGAAGTCAGAGCAATCAGTAAAATAATTTTCCATGTCAAGAACCTCAAGTCAGACAGGTTAGCTGGTTCAAAGAGTAAGTGTTTGGTTCTCTAACATAAAATTCAGATCCCAAGGAGGGGCATTGGTTTATTTGAATGCCTCTCGTGCAAAACCCATTTCAAAAACATTCTGATATGTGACTGCACTGAAAGAGAAGGACCCATGTGCAGACATACTGAAAAGACCAACAAACAAACCTTGAAAGAGGAAGAAAGGCCATAGGATAAGAACTCGCACAAATATTGTAAAACAAGAGAACAACTAGTTCTGAATGGTGCTTGTTATGTTGTTAGCACAAACTAAAAAAAACTTTTCCATTTGCTAATATATGACTTTCTACTAGCAGGCTTTTTTGCAACCATTAGTACCTGCTGCACATCCTCAGTAGACAGGTGCCCAAAAGAAATTAAAACCCTATCATCCAAGCAGTCATTTGAAGTTGACTGATGTCGGGGTGTATCAAACACACCTGTTCTTATTTGAGTAGCTCCAGAATGTGAGGAAGCTTGTGGTAATTTCCCCTGGCCATTTCCAAAAGAAGGGAGAATAAAGACTGCCTGGCCCAGAAAGGAGTCACCCCAATGATTTTGGAGGATTCCCTCTGAATCTTCAGAATTATCCAGGATATTCGTGAAAAAGGTGGAAAAGCATACAGCAGAATTCCTGTCCAAGAAAAAGAAAATAGAAGAAAACCCATAGTCTTCCGGGCCTTCTTGATAGGAGTCCTGCAACATAATCTTGCCAGCTGATTGTTCAGACAAGAGGCAAAGAGTTCTACTTGCAGAGCTCCCGCAGACAGATCAGATCTTGGGAGACCACCTAATCTAGTTTCCATTTGTGAGGATCTGTCCTGGTCCTGTTCAGCTTGTCTGCCACACAATTTTGTTTTGGTGGAATGTAGGGTGTCTGTGAAGTAAGACTGTGTTGTAAAGCTGTATCACAAGTTAACATGGCGAGTCTGCAAAGGGGGTACAATCTGGTTCCCCCCTGCTTGCTGTTATATCACATGACTGTGGTATTGTCTGTAAGAACTTGAAGAGGACCCGCAGACCAAAGATGATACAGAGAGCTGAGCGCCTGGATCAGGGCGAGCATTTCTTTCATACTTATATGCTTGCATCTGTCCTTCATGTTCCACACACCCTGCACTGTTATCCCTCCTCAACCTGGTCCCCAAGCAAAGTCCGAGATGTCTGTGGTCACTGACTGCACTGTAACAGAGAGGGAGAAGGGAAGACCTGAATTTAAGGATATCTGTTGTCTCCACCAAGTAATTTATTTTCTGAGATATCCCATCACTAGGATTTGAAAAGACAAAGGGTGTTGGTGCTGGGACCAGAGAGACTTCGGATACCACTGTATTTTTCTAACGTGGAGTCTTGGCAAGGGTATCATGAGAATCATAGAAGCCATGACACCCAAAATATTTAGGTAGTCCCTTGCCGTGACCAAACCTTAAAAACAGATGTGGCTATAGATCTACTTTTTTCCTGTAGAAGAAAAACTCTTTGAACTTAGGTGTCTAGCTGGCATCACAGGAACACAATCCTGTGTGAAAGAGTCAAAAAAGACTTGAATGTTTTCTTGGAATCCAAGCCTGTGTAGGAGATCTCTCACCCAAGAGAGAGGATTCTTGACACTTTGAAAAAGACACTGCAAAGATAAGCAAGTCATCTAAATATGGAAACAATGTGGACATCCTGTAGCCACGGTGAGTTATAAAGTACAGTTTTGTACCTACCATAAATGTAGATGTTCGAGTGTATACACTGCTGCAGTCATTACACTTGGGTTATCCTGCCGTCAGGCGGTTCCCCAGTCGGCCTGAGTTCCAAAGTCTTCGTCCGGCGTCGGTTGCTGTCGCCTCCTCCCTGACGTCAGTGCTTCAGGGGTATATAAGATGCAGCCGACACCATTTTCTTGAGTTTTTCTTGCCCCAGATGTCAGGTGCCCCCAAGTAGGTAGGCAATACATATTGCTAATAAAAAGTATACATATAAAATAAAAACAATACCTTCAGTTACAAGCAAATACACCACAAAGGTTGTATAGGATAGAAAGGTATAGATAAGTCCAGCTAGTTCAGAGGGGATGGAGGGAGGGTAACCTGGACTGCAGCAGTGTGAACACTCGAACATCTACATTTATGGTAGGTACAAAACTGTACTATGTTCATCGTGTTACACTGCTGCAGTCATTACACTTGGGTAGAGTCATTACACTTGGGTCTATAAAGAGTTAGGATTGGCTATGAGGCCCTGCAGAACTGCAGTGGCAAATCCTGCTCTGGATTTAGTGTGAAGAGGCAGGTGGTAATGCTTGGTAAAGGTGTTCACTGAACTCCAAGTTGCAGCCTCCAAAACTTCCTTGGTAGGTACTCCTCTGAGAAAGGCTGTTAAAATGGCTGTTGCCCTGGTGGAATGTGGCTTAATGTTATTTGGGACTGATTTTCCATGTTGTGTGTAGCAGTAACGAATACAGTGTCCTATCCATTTGGTATAGTCTGCTTTGAGATAGCCTTGCCCTGTGATCCTGCAGCATATGCTACAAACAGTTGCTCAGTTTTCCTGAAAGCTTTTGTTTTGTCCAAGTAGAAGCGTAGCTGCCTGTGTATGTCCAAAGAATGCAGAAGTTTTTCCCCTTTATTCTGGGGGTTTGGATAAAAAGTTGGCAAGTGGATGGTTTGGTTAAGAGCCACACTAGATACCACCTTTTTCATAAAGGTAGAGTTTGTCCTTAAAGAAACCCTGTTCTGATGAAAAATTATAAAAGGTTCCACTGCCATTAATGCCTGTAGCTCTGAGACTCTTCGTGCTGAAGTTACTGCCAGGAGCAGAGCTGTTTTCCATGATAAAAAATTTAGATCGGCTGTATTGGCTGGCTCAAAAGGTGGCAGGGTCAGTTTTCCCAAAATGAAACTGAGGTCCCAAGTTGGTGTTGGTGCTCTCCGGGGCAGTCTTACGTTTTTAGCCCCTCTGAGGTACTGCTTTAGCAAGGGATGAGAGAATAAAGGAGGATCCGTGTTGTAATGTGCTGAAATGGCAGAGGTGTGGATCTTAATTGATGAGAAGGATAGGCCTCTGTACAGCATCTCAGTTAAGTATTGTAAAATCTGAGGAATGTTTGGAACAAGAGGATCAAGGCTTTGAGCCTGGTTCCAGGTGCAGAATCTCTTCCATTTTTCTGAGTAAGCTTTCCTGGTGCTAGGCCTCCTGGCCTCCAAAATGACATCCATAACAGCTTTAGAGAGAGGTGTTGCCTGTTTGACTAATGAATCTGCCATGCAGCCAGGTTTAGGGTTTTGAGCTGACCGTGCAGGATCCGATTGTTTTGTTGAGTCAGAAGGTGTGGAATTTGAGGCAAAATCCATGGTGGGCCTTGAGCTAAGTTCCTTAAGATAGGGTACCAGTGCTGGCGTGGCCAGTCTGGAGCAATCAGGATCATCTGTGGTTTCTCTTGTCTGGCTTTTAGGAGTACCTCTGAAAGGAGAGGCAGTGGTGGGAAGGCATAAACTTTTAGGTTTTTCCAGCTGAACGAGAGAGCATCCACTTACCAAGCTTGTGTGTGATAAGTCCTTGTGCAGAATTTTTGTAGTTGGCAATTCAGTGGGGAGGCAAAAAGATCCATGTCTGGGCATCCCCATTTTTGTATTACCATGCTGAAGATTTGTGGATTCAATTTCCATTCGTGAGGGTACATGATATTTCTGCTTAGATCGTCTGCCAGCATATTTTTCTTTCCTGGCAGAAATTGTGCTTGCAAGTGAACGTGATACGTTAGAGCTGTGTTCCCCAATGTCATGGCTTGCCTGCATAAGGGATAAGAATGAGTGCCCCCTTGCTTGTACCACATTACTGTGGTGCTGTCTGTCTTTAATAATCATTGTCCTGGATGCAGAAGGTCCTTGAAAGCTGTTAGGGCATTTTGAACAGCCAACATCTCTTTTTGATTGATGTGAAGATGCATCTGGTCTGTAGTCCACTTGCCCTGAATGCCTTTTCCTGCCATGTGTGCTCCCCAGGTGTAATCCAAAGCATCTGTTGTTAGAGTCTGCCTGGCTGTGGGTAGGGTAAAAGGCTGACCCTTGTTTAGGTGACATGCCTGTGCCCACCATCGAAACTCCTGTTGTAAGCAGGGAATCATTGGTATTACTGCTTCTAAACTGTGAGAGTGTTGAGTCCAAACACTTTTTAGGTACCACTGTAATTTCCTCATATGCAGTCTGGCATATGGTATTAGTAGTACGAAGGATGCCATGAATCCCAGGGCCTGCAGAATTTTTCTTGCAGGGAGATGGGACTTTTTTGCCAGTAATTGAAAATATTGAGTTAGTTGACCTTGTTTGTCTGGCGTGAGGTAAGCCATCCGGGCCGTTGTATTTAAGCTGGCACCCAGGAATATAATCTGTTGTGAGGGCACTAGTTTTGACTTCTTTTCGTTTACTGTATACCCTAGAGAAATTAGCAACCTTTTTACAAACGCCAGATGCTGTAGAAGAATGTCCTTTGTCTCTGCTTGAATGAGGCAGTCGTCCAGGTATGGATATATTTGAATTCCTTTTTGTCTGGAAAATGCAATTACTGGTGCCAGGCACTTTGTGAAGACCCCGGGTGCAGCAGATAAGCCAAAGGGCAGTGCAGAGAATTGGTAGTGCATTGTACCAGCTTTGAAGCTGAGGTATCTTCTGCAATTTTGTCTGATAGGGACATGCAGGTATGCCTCTGAGGTCCAGAGTAACAAGCCAAGCCTTCTTGCCCAGCATGGGTAGAAGCTGCTGTAGTGTCAACATTTTGAATTTCGGAATATCCAGGTAAGTATTTAGAATTGAAAGGTCTAGTATGGGCCTCCAGCCTTGTCTTTTCTGGGGACTAGGAAGAGTCTTGAGTAAAATCCTTGTCCTTGTTCCTGTTGTGGTACTTTTTGAATAGCTCTCATGTCCATGAGGGCTGAAATTTGTTTTTGAGCTTCTGCCCATTGATTTTGTGGCAGGTCTGGCATTCCTTTTAGCCTTAGTAAAGTGTGAAAGTGGAACCTGTAACCTTGAGACACAATATTCAGAACCCATTTGTCTTGGGTGATTGTTTGCCAGTTTTGAGAAAAAAGTGCTAGTTTTCCCCCTAAGGGGGCTGCCAAAAGGGAAGTGCTTGGCGTACGAAGGGGGAAGTCATTGGGACTGTTTCCTGTAAGGTTGAGACTTGTCCTCACCTCCTTTTGGGGTTGAGGTGCCCCACTGTCATTGTCTGTTAAAGCCTTGGGGTTGAGATCTGCCTCTTGGGCATCTGTATCTGCCTCTCTGTGGCCTGTCTGACACTGGAAAGGACCAATTCTTTGTTGGCCAATTTCTGCTAAATCGAGGTGGCTGTACCTGTAAGAAATCCTTGACTGTTTGCATAGATTTAGCTTTATCCTCCATTTTCTTTAACACCTCTTCTGCCTTAACACCAAACAAGGTATCATGTTGTAAAGGAGCATCCAATAATTTTGCCTTAACATGATCAGGTAAACTCTGTTCTTTTAACCAACCATGTCTTCAAATCACATAACCTGTAAAGTACAGTTTTGTACCTACCATAAATGTAGATGTTCGAGTGCTTGCCTGCATAGAGGATAAGAGTGTGTACCCCCATTGCTTGTTTATGTACCACATTACTGTGGTGTTGTCTGTCCTTATTATAAGCTATCCAGGATGTAAGAGGTCTTTAAAGGCTGGCAGAGCATTCTGTACAGCTAGCATTTCTTTTTGATTGATGTGCAGATTTCTTTGATCTGCAGTCCACATGCCTTGAACGCACTGTCCTGCCATGTGTGCCCCCCAGGCATAGTCCGATGCATCTGTTGTCACAGTTTGCCTGGCTGCGGGTAAGGTGAAAGGCTGACCCTTGTTGAGGTGACATGCCTGTGATCACCATAGAAACTCCTGTTGAAGGCAGGGAATGAGAGGTATCATTGTTTCCAAGCTGTGGCTGTGTTGAGTACATACGCTTTTCAGATACCATTGTGACTTCCTCATATGCAGTTTTGCAAATGGTATTAGTAGTATGCAAGATGCCATGAAGCCCAAGGCCTGCAGAATTTTTCTTGCAGGGAGTTGGGTCTTTGTTGCCATTATTTTGAAGTATTGAGTTAGTTGTAGTTGTTTGTCTGGCGTCAGATAAACCATCTGGGCCATTGTATTCAAGCTGGCACCCAGGAATGTCATATTTTGTGAGGGCACTAGTTTTGATTTCTTTTCGTTTACTGTGTACCCTAGGCAACTTAGAATGTGTTTTACAAAAGCCAGATGTTGTAAAAGAATGTCCTTGCTTTCTGCTTGGATGAGGCAGTCGTCCAGGTATGGATATATTTGAATTCCTCTTTGTCTGCAGTATGCAATTACTGGTGCCAGGCATTTTGTGAAGACCCTGGGTGCAGTAGATAAGCCAAAGGGCAGTGCAGAGAATTGGTAATGGGTTGAACCTGCAATGAAACAGAGGTATCTTCTGCAATTTTGTCCGATACAGACATGCAGGTATGCCTCCTTGAGGTCCAACGTTACTAGCCAAGCTTTCTTGCCCAACATGGGAAGATGCTGCTGTAGTGTTAGCATCTTGAATTTGGGTACTTGCAAGAAGGTGTTTAGAATCAAAAGGTCCAGAATGGGTCTCCAAGCATTGTCCTTTCTGGGGACTAGAAAGAGCCTTGAGTAAAATCCTTGGCCTTGCTCCTGTGTAGGTACCAGCTGAATGGCTCTCATGTCCATGAGAGCTGTAATTTGTTTTTGTGCCTCTGCCCATTGATTTTGTGGCAGGTTTGGCATTCCTTTTATCATTGGCAAGGTGTGGAAATGGAATCTGTATCCTTGTGAGATAATGTCTAGGACCCATTTGTCCTTTGTGATGATGTGCTAGTTGTCTGCAAAAAGTGCTAATTTTCCTCCCAAGGGAGCTGTCAAGAGAGCTTTGCTTGGCAGTTTGAGGTTTAATTCATTGTGTTCGTCTTCTAGTAGTTTGGGACCTGTCTTCTCCTCCCTTCTGTGTTGCAGTGCCCCATTGGCGAGGTTTGTAAGGGATTTGTGCTTGACCTCTGCCCCTTGGGCGTCTGTACTTACCCCTCTGTGGTCTGTCAGAAGCTGGAAAGGACCAATTTTTTGTTGGCCAATTTCTGCTGAAGCGTGGGGGTTGTACCTGTAAGAAATCTTTGACCGTCTGCATAGATTTTGCCTTATCCTCCATTTTCTTTAAAACCTCTTCTGCGTTAACTCCAAATAAGACATCCTGTAGTAAGGGTACATCTAGTAACTTTGCTTTAACATGATCAGGCAGAGTTTGTTCCTTTAACCAAGCATGCCTACGTATAACAGACCCAGTAACAGCTGCTCTACAGGAAGCTTCCAAGGAATCAAATCCACATTGTAAAGTATGTTTGCCCACCTGTTCAGCTGCATGCAACAGATCCTGCATTTCCTTGTATTCAGACTGTTGAGGATGTGTGCTCATCTTTTGTTTTATTTGAGACATTAGGAATTGCTGGTATTTCAGCATGTGAAATTGACAATTTAGTGCTCTCATAGCTAGAGTAGCTGAGGTGTAAACCTTCTTCCCCCACCTATCTAGTGCTCTGGAGTCCCTTTCAGAGGGTACAGGAAATTTAGCCATAGAAGCCTTAGCCCCTTTGGGACCCTGGGAGATTGTCTCTGGGTCAGCAACAGGGCTTTTGTAAAGGAATTTGTGTGAGTCAGGCACTCTATAATATCTGTCTGGTTTGGCTGGAGCAGGAGGCAGAGAATCTGGATTTAGACTAGATTCTAAGTAAACATCATCCACAATGTCTAAAATTGGAGGGATAGCAAGTGGTCTGTGCTGGGGGAGTAAAAGAAACTCTCGGAGCCTTTTCTTTGAGTCGGAGTAGTCCTGACCTTCCCAGTGGAAATGTTCCCTCATGGTATGTAAGGTTTCCCCAAAGGAATAGTCTTCATGGGGAGAAGCTGAGGGAATGGAATCTTCAGCATCAGAATCTTCATAAGGGGGAAAGGAGTAATCCTGTTCCTCAGAGGAGCCTGAGGAAATAGACACTTGATAAGAGGAGGCATAATCCTCCTCCTGTCTAGGCCTTTTGTCTGGGGGGGTGTCTGGGGGGGTTGGAAACCCCTGATTACAGAAATCAAATCTTCAGCCATTTTAAGCATCTGTTTCTTAGGCATGGGGCCTTGGACTGGAGACTGATGTTCAGTCTTTTTTGGTTTTAGAGGAGTCTTAAGCTTAGCATAAGATTTTATGGTGAGAGTAGTCGGTCTGAAGACACCTTCTGAAACCGAAGGCGTTTCCACAGCACCGGCTTCTCCTTCTGCAATGTTGTCGGTAGGGCCTAAAGAAAATGGCTGCGTCAGCCTAGAACTCTCTGCTTGAGAATACGAAGCGGTCTAGGGCTGCAATTCTGCGGCGATCAGCCCAGCCGAGGCCTCGGAGTCTGGCTTGGATCTAAGCTGCCTGTCTTTATCTTTGCGTTTTTTATGCACGCCGATAGTCGGTTGCTCCGACGGCATAGTGTAATTAAATTTCCTACCGAAGTAATGTCGTGCGAAATCAAAGTGTCGCTTTATAGTTCACTTATTGAACCTAGCACAAAACCGACAACCAGTGACGTCGTGGTCTGGGCCTAGGCAAAGTATACAATAAGAATGAAAGTCCTTATGAGGTATTTGCTTCCCACAAGAAATGCAATTGTTAACTTTTTCTGACATAGGACTGAGGCAAGAAAAGGTTCCCCAACGGGGTACTTAGGTTTGAAGACTTCGGACTGAAATTCGATTCGAAAATCTCAGGTGTCGGCCGACCAGCACTTGAGAACTGCTTCTGCTTCGGGCAACGCGCAGCAAGAAAGACTGAAGAAAATGGCGTCGGATGCCTCTTATATACCCCTGGCGCACTGACGTCAGGGAAGAAGCGACAGCAACCGACACCGGACCAAGACTTTGGAATTCAAGCCGACTACGGGACCGCCTGACGACAGGATAACCCAAGTGTGATGACTGCAGCAGGGTAACACGATGAACATCTGCGACTCTACAAGAAGCCTCTAAAGACTCAAAACCACATTGCAGAGTATGTTTTCCCACCTGTTCAACTGCATGCAATAAATCCTGCATTTCTTTACAGTCAGGAGCTTCTGAGCTTGCAAGCATTTTCTGTTTTAACTGAGCCATTAAATATTGTTGGTACTTAAGCATGTAAAACTGTCAATTTAAAGCCCTTACTGCTAAAGTTGCAGAAATGTAAACTTTCTTCCCCCATCTATCCAAAACTCTAGAATCTCTGACAGAGGGTACTGGATTTTTTGCAATGGAAGCCTTAACCCCTTTTGGACCCTGGGAAATAGTTTCTGAATCAGCAGAAGGGTTTTTATAAAGACACTTGTGAGAGTCAGGGACTCTGTAATACCTATCTGGCTTGGCTGGTGCAGGGGGCAAAGAATCAGAAGATAAGCTGGATTCAGAGAACACATCATCCACAATATCTAGCACAGGTGGAATAGCCAGGGGCCTGTGCTGAGGCAATAAAAGGAAATCCCTGAGCCTTTTCTTGGATTCTGAATAATCCTGACTTTCCCAATGGAAATGTTCCCTCATGGTATGTAAAGTTTCCCCAAAAGAATAATCCTCAGGAGGAGAGGCTGAAGGGATAGATTCTTCAGCATCAGAGTCCTCATAGGGGGTAGAGAGTATCCCTGGTCTGAAGAGGAATCAGAGGAAATGGAAACCTGATCAGAGGAATCATAGTCTGTATCCTGCCTAGGCCTTTTCTCAGGAGGGGGATGGGAACCCCTGATTAGAGTAATGAGGTCTTCAGCCATTTTAAGCATATGTTTCTTAGGCATGGAGGACTGTCTAGGAGAATGCTGTACTTGTTTCTTTGTCTTTAATGGTACCTTTGTCTTGGCTGTTGCTTTAATGGTAAGTTGTGAAGGTCTGAAAACACCCTCAGAAGCCGATGCCTGCTCAGCGACTCCGGACCCATCTGAGGGATTAGTTTCCGTAGGCCCAATACCTTGAGTTTCCAGAGGCCTAGTTGTCTCCACGTGGGAGTCGGAGGCGGCCTGTGGCTCTGAGGTAGCGGGTGTCAGGGGCTGCGAAAGTGCCTCACTGAGAACCGGTGAACCGGCGACTGGCCTAGAAGAGGTTTCATCATCGGTTTTGGACCTCGGATGCCTGTCTTTATCCTTGTCTTTGCGTTTTTTCAGAACTGCGGTCGTCGGTTGATCTGACGGCATAGTATAATTGAACCTTTGGCCAAAGTAGTACGAAGCAAAATCAAAACGCCATTTTATAGTGCATTTGTTAAATCTAGCACAAAACCGACAACTAGTGACGTCGTGATCAGGGCCTAGGCATGGAATACAGTAAGAGTGGAAGTCCTTATGAGGTATTTGCTTCCCACAAGAAATACAATTATTAACTTTTTCTGACATCGGTCTGAGGCAAGAAAAAAAATGTCCCTAGCGGGGTACTTAGCTTTATTGAAGACTTCGGATCTGAAATTCGACTTCAAAAATCTCAGGAGTCGGCCGACCGGCACTCGCGAACTGCTTCTGCTTCAGGCATCGGGCGGCAAGAGAGACTGAAGAAAATGGCGTCATATGCATCGTGTATACCCCTGGCGCACTGACGTCAGGGAAGAAGCGACAGCAACCGACGCCGGACCAAGACCTTGGAACTCTGGCCGACTGCGGGCCCGCCTGACGGCAGGATAACCCAAGTGTAATGACTGCAGCAGTGTAACACGGTGAACATCTGAGTTTGAATCAGAAATCTACGGATAAAACCCTGCATCTGTCCCTTCATCTTCCTATTCAGATCCAGGATCTTCAATCTCTTTAGGAAAAATTGTATCCATCTTTCTTTTACAAGCAACTACTTTGCAAAAAGAATCAACAGCCTGAATTAAACCCTCAGCCAGACCCAGTAAACTACTCCTGTCTTAAGGAAGCTTGAGGATGAGTAGACACGTGCTTATTTTTCAGTTTCTTTATGACAGGAAAAATGGGGCCAACCATGTTATTAATGGAGGCAGCAGCTTCTCCTTGGATGGGCATGCCCTGTTCCCTCTCCCAGGACCAAGAAGAGTAGTTCTCCCACTGAGGGGACCCCAACAGCCATAGAGGATGTGGCTAACCCTGTCCATAGTGGCTGCAAGTGTTACACCAGAAGGATCCAGGTTAAAGGATAAATGGTCTGAGGTAAAACAAATGGCCACCTGAGGCTGAGGCAAATCACTAGTTTTCTGTGGTGGAAAGGCTGTATGCTTAACTTTTTTTTTGTGTAGTTGGAACAAGGACAGATCATGGGACCAGCAGTTTGTTCCATGGTCAAGCCAAAAATGCTGCATATTTCCCAGGGAATATGAGCGGCAAATGCCAGTAAAAACTACCAAATCTTTAAGTCACTTTTCAACAGAAAAATTCAGTAAAAAGCACTTTACAACAATATGTCAGCCTCCAAAAAGTACAATAATCACAATTTCTACACAGAAAAAAATATATATTTTTCAGTTACTTTACACAATCTTTAATGTGACAGAAAAAAAGAGGACTCCCATTTTAAAATATGATACAGTCTTGTGACAGTCCATTAAAACGTACAACTTTCCTGAACAGGAAAGTGACACAACAAAAAATTATTTAGAAATGGAAGTTTTTTCCCCAAAGGGAACTTATCTGCCCAGCAAAGGAAAGTAAAGTTGTGTATACTTACCATAAATGTAGATGTTCGAGTGTATTCACTGCTGCAGTCATTACATTAGGGTAATCCTGCTGGCAGGTTGCCCTCAGTCGGCCTGAATTCCAAAGTCCTGGGTCCTACGTTGGCTGCTGTCTCCCCTTCCCTGACGTCAGGTCGTCAGGAGTATAAAAGAAGCAGCCAACGCCATTTTCTTTAGTTTTTCTTGCCCCAGATGTCAGGTGCCCCCTAAAAGGGTAGCCAAAATTAATATATATATATATATATATATATATATATATATATATAATGACATGCACCAATATAAACTTTACCTTCCTCTACAAGCAAATACACCACACAGGTTGTATAAAACAGAGAAGGAAAAATAGGTTCCATCAGAAGAAAAGGGGGATGGCGGGTGGGTAACCTAGACTGCAACAGTGAATACACTAGAACATCTACATTTACGGTAAGTGTACACAACTGTACTATCATCGTGTTTCACTGTTGCAGTCATTACATTTGGGTAGATTCCCAAAGCTATGGTTGGGAGACTGGAGCTAAACCGCATTAGGAGCAGCTAAGAGTCCCTGCAGGACTGCAGTGGCAAAGCCTGCCCTGGATTTAGAGTAGAGTGGCAGATGATAGTGCTTTGTAAAGGTGTGCACTGAACTCCAAGTAGCTGCCTCTAAAATGTCCTTGGTTGGTACTCCCCTGAGAAAGGCTGCTGAAGTGGCTGCAGCTCTGGTGGAATGTGGCCAAATACCCTTAGGCACTGGCTTGCCATGTTGTAAGTAGCAGAAACGAATGCAGTGGGCTATCTATTTTGAAATAGTCTGCTTTGAGATAGCCTTTCCTTGTGAACCTGCAGCATATGCCACTAGTAATTGCTTTGTCTTTCTGAAAACTTTGGTTCTGTCCAAGTAGAATCTAAGCTGTCTGTGTATGTCCAAAGAATGCAGAATTCTTTCCCCCTTGTTCTGTGGATTTGGATAAAAAGTTGGCAGATGAATGGTTTGGTTAAGAGCCACACTGGACACCACTTTAGGCATAAATGTTGGATTTGTCCTCAGGGAGACCCTGTCCGGATAAAAGGTTCCACAGCCATGAGTGCCTGTAGCTCTGAAACTCGTCTTGCAAAAGTTATTGCTAGGAGCAGAGCTGTTTTCCAAGATAAAAACTTTATATCTGCAGTAGCAGCTGGCTCAAAAGGAGGCAGGGTGAGTTTTTCCAAGACATAGTTGAGGTCTCATGCAGGCACTGGTGATCTCCTTGGAGGCCTTAAATTTTTGGCTCCTCTGAGGTACTGTTTTAATAAGGTATGAGAAAAGATTGGTGGCTCTGTATTGTAATGAGCCGAAATGGCAGAGGCATGAATTTTAATAGATTAGAAAGATAGGCCTTTGTCCAGCATCTCAGTTAAGTATTGTAAAATCTGAGGAATATTTGGCACAGCTGTATCCTTTCCTTGTGCCTGGTTCCAAGCACAGAATTTCTTCCATTTTCCAGCATAAGATTTTCTACTACTAGTCCTTCTGGCTTCCAAAATGGCATCCATCACAGCTTTGCTGAGAGGTGTGTTTTGTATGACTACATTATCCACCATGCTGCCAGGTTTAAAGTCCTGAGCTGGCTGTGCAGGATCCGATTGTTTTGCTGGGACAGTAGATGTGGTACTTGAGGAAGGGTCCAAGCTGGGCATTGAGACAAGCTCCTTAATATTGGGTACCAGTGCTGGCGGGGCCAGTCTAATGCAATCAGTATCATCTTTGGCTTCTCCTGTCTGACCTTTAGGAGTACCATGGGGAGGAGAGGCAGAGGGGGAAAGGCATATACTGATAGTTTTTTTCCAGCTGAAGGATAGGGCGTCCACTTTCCATGCTGGTCTGTGATAAATCCTTGTGCAGAATCTCTTTAGTTGGTAGTTGTGAGGGGAGGCAAATAGATCTATGTCTGGGCATCCCCATTTGCTTGTTATCATGCTGAAGACTTGTGGATCCAGCTGCCACTCGTGGGGATCCATGAGGTTTCTGCTTAGTTCGTCTGCCAGAGTATTTTTCCTTCCTGGCAGGAATTGTGCCTGCAGATGTACTTGGTAAGTCAATGCTGTGTCCCACAAAGTCATGGCTAGTCTGCAAAGGGGGTAAGAATGTGTGCCCCCCTGCTTGTTTATATACCACATGACCATGGTGTTGTCTGTCTTTATCAGTAGTTGTCCTGGTTGAAGTAGGTCCTTGAAGGCTGTCAGGGTATTTTGAACAGCTAGCATCTCTTTTTGATTGATATGTAGATGCATTTGGTTTGAGGTCCATGTTCCCTGAATGCATTTTCCTGCCATGTGGGCCCCCCAGGCATAATCAGACGCATCCGTTGTTAGTGTTTGCCTGGCTGGGGGTAATGTGAATGGCTGTCCCTTGTTTTGGTGACAAGCCTTTTCCCACCATCGAAACTCCTGTTGCAGGCAGGGAATGAGAGTAATTATAGTTTCCAGGCTGTGGCAATGTTGAGTCCAAACACTTTTTAGGTACCATTGAAGTTTCCTCATATGCAGTCTTGCATATGGAATTAGTAGGATGCCGATGCCATGAAGCCAAAAGCCTGCAGAATTTTTCTTGCAGATAACTGGGCCTTTGTTGCTAACATGTTGAAGTAGGTAGTCAGTTGTCTTTGTTTGTCTGGCGTGAGATAAGCCATCTGGGCAGTTGTATTTAAGCTTGCACCCAGGAATATTATCACTTGAGAGGGTACGAGTTTTGATTTCTTTTCGTTGGCTGTGTACCCTAGGCATGTTAGAAGTTTTTTCACAAACGCCAGATGATGTATAAGGATGTCCTTGTTCTCTGCTTGAATTAGACAGTCGTCCAAGTAAGGATATATTTGTATTCCTCTTTGACTGCAGAATGCAATTACTGGTGCCAGGCACTTTGTAAAGACCCTGGGCACAGTAGATAAGCCAAAGGGCAGTGCAGAGAATTGGTAATGCACTGAGCCAACCTTGATCTGAGGTATCTTCTGCATATTTGTCTGACTGGGACATGCAGGTATGCCTCTTTTAGGTCTAAAGTTACAAGCCAAGCATTCTTGCCCAGCATGGACAGTAGCTGCTGTAAGGTCAACATTCTGAATTCTGGTATATCCAGGAATGTATTCAGAATTGATAGGTCCAGTATTGGCCTCCAGGCCTTGTCCTTTCTGGGTACCAAGAACAGTCGAGTAAAATCCTTGTCCCCGCTCTTGCTCTGGCACTTGTTGAATGGCCCTCATGTCCATGAGAGATGAGACTTGTTTTTGTGCCTCTGGCCATTGATTTTTTGGCAGATCTGGCCAGCCGTTTGCCTTTGGCAGGGTATGGAAAAGGAACTTGTAGCCTTGTGACACTATATTTAGAACCCACTTGTCCTGGGTTATAATGTGCCAATTTTGAGAAAAAAGTGCTAATTTTCCCCCTAAGGGTGCTGCCAGGAAATAAGTGCTTGGTGCAGGCAGGGGGAAGTCATTGGGACTGTTTACTGTAAGGTTGTGATTTGTCTTCTCCACTTTTGGAGGTAGAAGCACCCCATTGCTTTGACCTGTATGAACCTTGCGCCTGGGATCTGCCTCTAGGGCATCTGGGTCTGCCCCTTTGAGGTCTGTCTGACACAGGAAAGGACCAATTCTTTGTTGGCCAGTGTCTACTAAACCTAGGTGGCTGTACTTGTAAGAAATCTTTGACCGTTTACATAGATTTAGCCTTGTCCTCCATTTTCTTTAACACCTCCTCTGCCTTAACACTAAACAAAGAATCATGTTGTAAAGGTGCATCCAATAATTTAACTTTAACATGATCAGGCAGATTTTGTTCCTTTAACCAAGCATGCCTTCTAACTGCAGAACCTGTAACTGCAGCCCTGCAGGAGGCTTCTAAAGAATCAAAACTACATGGCAAAGTATGCTTTCCAACTTGTTCAGCTGCATGCAATATATCCTGCATTTCCTGGTTTTCTGCACATTCAGAATTTAACAACATTTTCTGTTTAAGCAATGCCTTGACATGTTGCTGATATTTGAGCATATGAAACTGACAGTTTAAGGCCCTTATAGCCAAGGTAGCAGATGTGTAAACCTTTTTTCCCCATCTATCCAGTGCCCTAAAATCCCTGTTGGAAGGGGTACGTTTTTTTGCAGCGGAAGTCTTAACACCCTTGGGACCCTGAGGAATAGTTTCTGGGTCTGCAGAAGGGTTTTTAAAAAGGAATTTATGTGAGTCAGGAACCCTGTAATATCTGTCAGGCTAGACTCCGAAAACACATCATCTACAATGTCTAACACAGGAGGGATGGCTAGTGGCTTGTGCTGAGGTAGTAACAGGAAATCCCTGAGCCTCTTTTTAGACTCTGAAAAATCTTGGCTCTCCCAGTGGAAATGCTCCCTCATGGTATGTAAGGTTTCCCCAAAAGAATAATCCTCAGGAGGAGAAGCTGAAGGTATGGATTCTTCAGCATCAGAATCCTCATGGGGGAAAAGAATATTCCTGATCAGAAGAGGAATCAGAAGAAATGGAAACCTGATCTGAAGATTCATAGTCAGTCTCTTGCCTAGGCCTCTTATCAGGAGGGGGATGGGAACCCCTGATTAAGGTAATCAAGTCTTCGGCCATTTTCAGTATCTGTTTTTTGGGCATGGAGGCCTGTCCACATGGCTCTTGAGGAAGCTTCTTTGCCTTAGAAAGTGCTTTAGTCTTTGCCTTTGAAGTCGGTTTAATGTATAGATGTTTGGGTCTGAATACACCCTCAGAAGCCAGTGCCTGCTCAGCGGCTCCAGACCCATCTGAAGGAATAGCGTCCGAGGCTCCAATACCTTGAGTTTCCAGCAGCATGGCCAACTCCACGTGGGAGTCGGTAGCGGCCTGTGACTCTAAAGTAGCTGTCGTCAGGGGCTGCGAAAGCACCTCACTGAGAGCCAGCGAACTGGCGATTGGCTTAGGAGAAGCTTAGTCATCGGTTTAGGGCCTCGGTCTTTCTTTTTCTTTGCGTTTTTTGTGAACTCCGGTAGTCGGATGGCTTTCCGACGACATTTCTGGATAATTAAATCTGCGTCCAAAGTAATTTAAAGCATAATTATATCGACGCTTAATAGTGCGTTAGTTAAATCTAGCACAAAACCGACAACCTAGAAAATTATGATCAGGGCCTAGGCAAGGAATACAGTAAGAATGAAAGTCCTTATGAGGTATTTGCTTCCCACAAGAAATACAATTATTAACTTTTTCTGACATTGGTTCTGGAGCAAGACAAAAGTTTCCCCAACGGGGTACTTAGCTTTATAGAAGACTTCGGATCTGAAATTCAAACTCGAAAATCTCAGGAGTCGGCCGACCGGCACTTGTGAACTGCTTCTGCTTCGGGCACCGCGCGGCAAGAAAGACTAAAGAAAATGGCGTCGGCTGCTTCTTTTATACCCCTGATGACCTGACGTCAGAGAAGGGGCGACAGCAGCAGACGCAGGATCCAAGAATTCAGGCCGACTGAGGGCAACCTGCCAGCAGGATTGCCCTAATGTAATGACTGCAACAGTGAAACACGATGAATATCAGCATCATGCAGACCAACAACCCTCAAAAGCCTTAGAGGAGCATACCCTTCGGCGGTAGTAAAGCTCTGAAGGGCTTTGCACCCAATCTTCTCTTTAGTCAGCGCAGCTCGAACTACCTGACAGTTTGGGTATGTGGAAGGTGTCCTGAAGCTCTGGAAGCTGTCTGACTGTTACATCCTTGACAGAATATAATCCCACACAGCTACGATTACTGCAGCACTGATCAATATGATGAACATCCTAAGAGGCATCCAGTATCCTTCCTCACTCTTTAAATGACCCTGAATCATGGGAATCTTTCCCATATATGGGTCTACTTCAGAATATTGAAATCCTATACAAGCGATTCCGATTTTATCGAGATGACAATATCGAGTCTTCATTTAAGCGAAACCTTAAACCAGTGAAAATATTCACTGGGAAATGAACCACTTGCCCACATGGACAACATGCAGACAACGGAGCGATTAAAGCCCAAAGGGGGGGGGCTTTGCCCCCCACCCCCAACTATATATGCCTACTCCGAGATCGCACTATAGTGGAAAAACAAAAGGGGAAATATCTCCATGATGGCCAACTGGTTAGTTTCCCGGTGAAAGTTTTCACTGGTTTAAGGTTTCACTTAAATGAAGACTCGATACTGTCTCGATGAAACAGGATTCGCTGATATGGGGTTTCAATATTCTCAGGTAGACCCATATCTCTACATACATATATATATATATATATATATATATATATATATATATATATATAAATATATATATATTATATATATATATATATATATATATATATATATATATATATATATATATATATATATATATATACACATACATAGATACATATATAAATATATACACGTATATGTTTGCAGGTATGAAGCACCACAATTAATTACAGCAATGACTATTGTCACATGAACAGACCCAATTCTGTGCTGAAATGCACAGTTCCTAAATTCATGTCAAAGCCTGCCATGTACATCACGAGCTACAAAAATGTTGGAATGCTAACTGCCCGGTACTGTTGCAGCAGCGCTAATAATTCTGATGCTGATGGCACAGGTTTGGAAACAGGTCTGCATGAATAATTAGACATCTACCCTCATCCAAAGTGGAAATGCATTACACTCCTGTTGTGTAATAATGTTATCAGACTGATGCAAAGTATTCACAATCCAGTACCACATACAGCAAAAGAATGCAATCAGCAGGCAAGGAATTTTTTTTGGACAGTGGACAGGAGAACCAAACCACTCAACTGTGCAGATTTTCACAGAATGTCCAAGATTTTTGCCTCATATTTTTGGCCCATTTTTCATAAAAATCAATAGGCAAATCATTGGCAAGTCATTAAAGATTGAAGTCAGAAAATAATAACATACATATGAGTTTCAGAGTTCATGTCCTTCAGAATATTCATGCTAACAAAAAAAACTGTTATTCTATCAACTTTCTAAGTTTGTAACAGCAATATTTAAATTTTGTCCCTGTTGTTGGGCCTTTGTCCTCCCATTATTTAAGGCTTTGTCTAGATTTCTTGGTCTAAGAGGTTGATTGATACAATGGATATAAAAAGTGTACACACCCCTGTTAAAATGCCAGGTTTTTGTGAGATAAAAAATGAGACCACAATAAATAATTTCAAAACTTTTCCCACCTTTAATGTGACCTATAACCTGTACAATTCAATTGAAAAACAAATCTTTTAGTGGAAAAAATATGAAAAAAACCCTACATAAGTGTGCATACCCTTGATTTAATTACAACATTCAGTCTTCTTGGGTACACATCTACCATCAATTAAAGAGACTCTGATTAACCCCAAATAACATTCAGTTGTCCTAGTAGGATTTTCCTGACATTTACTCAGTTGCCTGCTACAGCAAAAGCCATGGTTCGCAGAGAGTTTACAAAGCATCAAAGGGATCTCATTGTTGAAAGGTATCATTCAGGAGAAGTGTACAAAAACACGTCCACAGCATTGGACATACCATGGAACACAGTGAAGACAGTCATCAAAAAGTGGAGATAATATGGGACAACAGTGACTTTGCAAAGAACTGGACGTCCCTCCAAACTTGATGAAAAGACAAGACAAAAACTGGTTAGGGAGGCTGCCAGGAGACCTACAGCAACACTGAAGGAGTTGCAGGAATTTCTGGCAAGTACTGGTTGTGTACTGCATGTGACAACAATCTCCCGTATTCTTCATATGTCTGGGCTATGGGGTAGGGTTGGAAGATGGAAGCCTTTTCTCACAGAGAAAAACATCCAGGCCTTGCTAAAATTTGTAACACAATACATTGTCTCCCAAAAGCATGTGGGAAAATGTGTTATGGTCTAATGAGACCAAGGCTGAACTTTTTGGCCGCAATTCCAAAAGGTACGTTTAGCACAAAACCAACACTTTCATCACCAAAAGAACACCATCCCCACGGTGAAACATGGTGGTGGCAGTGTCATGCTTTGGGGTTGCTTTTCATAAGCTGGAACTGGGGTTTTAGTCAAGGTGGAGGGAATTATGAACAGTTCCAATTACAGTCACATTTAGCCCAAAACCTTCAGGCATCTGCTAGAAAGCTGAAGATGAAGAGGAATTTCACCTTTCAACATGACAATGACCCAAAGCATACATCCAGATCAACAAAAGAATGGCTTCACCAGAAGACAATTAAAGTTTGGAATGGTCCAGCCACAGCCCAGACGTAAATCCAATAGAAAATCTGTGGGGTGACCTGAAGAGGGCTGTGCGCAAGAGATGCCCTCGCAATCTGACAGATTTGGAGGGCTTTTGCAAGGAAGAGTGGGCAAATATTGCCAAGTGCATGTGCCATGCTGATAGACTTCTACCCAAGAAGACTGAATGTTGTAATTAAATCAAAAGGTGCTTCAACAAAGTATTAGTTTAAGGGTGCACACACTTATGCTATCAGCTTAGTGTACGTATTTTATTTGTTATATTTTACACCTAACAGATCTGTTTGTTTTTTCAATTGAATTGTACAGGTTATAGGTCACATTAAAGGTGGGAAAAGTTTTGAAATTATTTATTGTGGTCTCATTTTATATATCACAAAAACCTGCATTTTAACAGGGGTGTGTACACTTTTTATATCTACTGTATGAAGAGAACATATGTCCATCCACATGTTGATATCTTTGCATGTCCTAAGCTAGGGAGAAAAGCAAAAGCAGCAAACAATCCCAAGACACAGAACAGCAATTCGAAGTTCGCACATCCCTCTTAAATAAAGCTGCCGTTTCATCTCATTTGAGGCTTTTGGATGACCTTAACTTGCCTTCATACCTACTACAGTTACCTACAAGTTATCCAGTCTTAAACTTTAGAAATATGTTAGTGTGGCTGCATAATTTGATGAGGTGAGCAACTTCTATATTCCTAATTGACTAGAGTGATAGTTTTCGTTGTGGAGGGGTCAACTCAACAGGTCACTGTCCTACTTAAAAAGAAATAAAATAAAAAACAGATTTTGTGTACAGTAAGTGACAAACAGAACATGTTTTGCAAGGCAGGTTTTTGCTGATTCAACAGCACACAGCTAGAAAAATCAGGATTTGAACACAACACACTTGAAAATGTTCCAAAGACTGATACTAACAAAGATAAAGAGCACAGTCAAGCTGTATACAATATCACATAAAGAGAAAGTGCACTGTTTGAATAGTGTTAGTGCTGTTAGCAGACTAGAAAGAAAAAAAAATTCTAATCATGTGGCCAGTAAAATATCAAGACAAAACAAATGCAAGCTGCTACACAGAAATAATCGAATGATAAGAATAATGTCACATATTCACTAGCCAAATGTGAATCTGCTGAACTGAACATAAATTCTGGTAAGATCCTGTGAGCCCACTGAAGGGGGCATCATTTTGCAGTCTTCACTGAACTTCTAAAACTAAAGCCCAAATGGTCACTTTAATTTCCTCATAAATAAAACCACAAAATAAGACATCTAAGCTGATTGCTGGCACAGCAGACGAATTTCTATCTCATAGTGGTGATCTGAGAAGCCTACAGTCCTACGTCTAAAAGGTCAGAAAAGTCAACTAATGCAAACATGTATTCTATAAATAGCAACATGAAAACACAAGAGTATTTCGTTAGCTTGGATCAATGTCTCTTTTAACTTGTGTCTGTGTCACTTTTTTAAGTGCTTATAACCTCTAACGCTTATATTTTATAGCTTACTTTAAAAGATGAATAATTCCACAATAAAGCAATTAGAGGACCATTTGTTTCCTTTACTTAGAAGGATGGCTTTTGTATTTCTGCAGAAGTGCTTGTACACACGAGTTCAAAGACATTATATGCTGAAAAGTTTCACAGCAAAGCTTTTACAAGACTGACCACTTCTTTATTTGGAAGGCACACTTTGGTACAGGGCCTGCTGCTTTTGGAATATGTTTCTTTGAAATGTAAGCAATGCTGAAAGTTTATGGCTGACTAAGTTTGCAGATGATTGCAAGCTGGGGGTTATCATCGATTCCCCTGCAGGCACTAGCATACTTCAAGAAGACCTATCTCTGACTAACAAATGGTGCCAAAGCCATGGTCTCAAACTCAATGCTAATAAATGCTTAATTGTACCCTTTAAGAAGTCAACCATTCCAGCTAATTACCATATTGATAATATGCTCCTAACAGTTGACCTAGTGGTCAGGGATCTGGATATGCACGTAGCCAGCAACCTTACCTTCGACCACCATGTGGCCACAGTGGTGAGGAAATCCTCTTACGTTGCACAACTTATATGTAAAGGCATGACATCTAGGTACAAAGAGGTCAATATCACACTGGACTCTGCCCTTATCAGACTAATTATAGAGTAAAATGCTCCCTCTAGTATGTACCTGACCAGTCATATGCAGCAACAAGTGTGATCTCAAGAGGTTCTTTACAAAAAGAATACAAGGCGTAACAGACCTGCCTTACACAAGGTGCCTTAAAAACCCTTTCCTCCTACTCAAGTCACCTACAGATTGCTGAGGGGTGGTCTATGCCTGGTTTACCAGGCATCCACACACTCCACACTTACAAATCTCCTACATATTCATAGGTCACACAGTACTAGAAATACAAGGTCTAGGGATGTGAATTTTGTCCGTGACTTAAACAGAACACACTGGAGAGACATATGTGTCCCAGAGACTGCCCCTCCTACTGAACAAGTTTCCCATCCACGTGAAGGGGAGTTTGCATATTATCCAACTTAAGCGCAACCTAGTTCAGTGGATGGGATTTACAACAAGCCTGGCACCCATGTCCCTTATGGACAGAGGTACCTCATAAATGCCAGGCTCTCAATGTCCCATTTGGATACAGGACATTATTATTGTTTTGGGAGAACTTAGCTAAGCTTAGAAAGCCCCACCCCCATCCCCATCATTAGCCTAGTAACAATCTATGGATCTATTTTAATATTCATGCTAGGTTATCCACAGTTCTGACAAGTACTCAAATTCAAAACTACTGTGGCAGCCTTTCCATACCTTGAGCAAGAAAGAAGTCATGACAAAAGTACTTCCAAGTTCCCATTACTCACAAGCTAGAATCCTTGGGGGGGGGGGGATTACCACCACTTACATGAACTACTTTGTTTTGTCTAACAATGCTGCTGCACTAAACTACCGACTCATAAAATGTGAAATAAAAAAGTGTTGTTGAATGAAAACCAGTCTACATGACACTAATTCAGAGTAACAATAAACATTGTGTTTTACTTGTTCAATATCCTGGTTATCACTTCTATCAATGAAAATGAACAGCCTCTTCCTATTATAAAATAATCCATTTTAATCATAAACATCTCACCCACAAATCCAGAGAAAAATGGATGGGTGAAACAACATTCTAATGAAACTAAAGAATACATGACCTTAAAGGACACTGGTCTAGGATTCACACAAACGAAGGCGATAAAATTATGTGCAAAACTTTCAAGTTAAATAAGTTCCTACATGTAAAAAATACAAGGCCCTACTGCATATGACTGATTCACTACAAAAGAACTTGTTGAAAAAGAAGAGGCACATGAATGGCTGACTGAAAAGAAAAATGACAATGTAAAACACTTCAATTATCCTTTCATGTACACACCCTTGGATACTAGACATTAGCCCAGAGTGCAATTTCTTCTTATGTTACCAGTTTCCCTTAATTGGTGTAAGAAAAACACAGGGCATGCAGTCACTTGGATGTAATGCTATATTACGCAAGAACCATCTAGAATGTTTTCATATTAACAGCAGCATCATAACATTACATATGATATGCACAATTCATTCTGACTTGTCCAGTGTCCTGTAATACAATTTTGCACTAGTCACTTTGACTTGTCTACAAATCTTCGGTAAAATTCCTAGCTGAAGCACCATAAAAACAATGGAATGGAAAGCATATCAGATCAAGGGTAGGCAATCATGATACTACAGTCAAAAAGAGTCAATCCAGTACAAATATTTTATTTAGACTTCCAGTGGAAAGAAGCAGAGGGAAGTATACTGATCAGTGACAGAGCCTTCCTTTTTAAAACTTCTGACTGCATTCTAGTCAATATCTTTAAAATGTATGTCATCCAAGAATTACCACCCTCCCTCCGCAATCCATCTAGCACTTGAAAATCTTGCAAGAGTGGAAGTTATAATTTGTGGTATTCTGCTCATAACAGGTAACCTGTCCTTATCTTGGATGAAGTCACAATAGTCCTCTGTAAAATTACTACTTAACCATTGGGAAAGTACTTAACTGCAGGACAATTTCTTGCTATGTGAATTAATGCCTTGGTTGAAGTCAACAGGGTGTATTACCTTATTCAGGTAAATTACATTAGCTGATTCAGTTAAGTATTACTGAATTAATAGAACAACTATATTATAGTGATGTCATTTGGTGTAAGTATACAACTTAGTGTGGTACACATCTGAAGAAAAGTACATCTTGGATGCCCCAGAAGTCCATTTATTTGGTCATTATCTATATCAGAATACATTAAATACATTACTGTACTCTTAATTTGTTAATCTGGCAGGTGGGCTGGTCAAAAAACCCTCTTCAATCATGACTCAGGACACCACCAGGTAAACAATATTTACAAAAGAAACACAGCATAAACTTACACAGGCAGACAGTTACATAAGACAGGTCTAGCTAATCCAAGCAGAGACAATAAAATGTAACGAAATGCATGAGAGTGAACAAACCTATTTAACTTGTTGGCTCTAATTATGAGCTCAGCAATCCAGACAAATCGGGTTAGATTAACAGCAATGGGGTAACAATGGGTAGGGTGGGAGAGCAAGATGGAGGTGTGTTAATGACACAAGCACTAGTGATGACACATCGGCTGTGGCAAAGGTGGATCTCACACTGTGAGGTGAACTAGCAATTGAAGGGGTGCATCAATACACAGGTGGAGGTAGCTCCCTCAATGCAACACTGCATTCAAACCCTGTCATGTAAATTTGGCAAATTGTTGGATCAAAAAGGCTTAAAGAAAAATCCAGGTACACAGGGTAGGACAGCCCTAGCATCTCCAGTTTGTTCCCAGGACAAGGAAGCAGTCATAGCCTGAGGTCCAACAGGTTTTCCTAGCTAGAAGGATAAACCCACCATGCAAAGGGACACATCTGTAGCATATTCCCACTATGGACAGTCTCCACGGAGGGTAAAGGAGCTACCAGGAATGAAGGGGATCTGAAGTCAAAACAGCTGGAAAAAATTAAAATTAAAATAAAAATAAATAAATAACAGTGTTTATTCAGGACAACAGTCCCCTCAATTCCATCAATGTCATAAAATAAAAATAAATAAATAACAGTGTTTATTCAAGACAACAGTCCCCTCAATTCCATCAATGTCATGATATTAATGTTATATTTACTGGTGACTATAAATGGCATTTGATGCAAGTGATATTGACTGAGCTTAAGAAAGATACAGTGTTGTGATGAAGACTCTAAAGGCTCCCTATTGAAATGTCAGCACTCGAAATGCCAAGTGCAGAAAATGCAAAAAAAAAAAAAAAACAGAGAAGAGTGAATTTCAAAAACTGTTCTCCTTAAAACTTCTTTTTGCAGGGGCCCAGGGGGCAAGCCTGCATAAGCTCAAATACTAAATGTGGAAAAATAAAATGTCCTGTGATGGTAAGCAATAAGAAGGACGGCTGCTACAGCACTGTTTCACTTCTGACCAAAGAAAATAATCAGGTCGAGTGTCAGTGAAATAACAAGAAAGTTGAAAGAAGTGACATTTAGTTTGTGATATACATCTGATACATTTGGACCGCTGGCAAACTATACAAAGAGGTTGAAATTGTTTGAAATTGATGATACGGAGTTCACCAGGAAGCCTATTTGGCAGCAGGCAGCTGAAGTGTGAAATAAGATGGAAAATTTGGGTGGTTCATAGATTAGTACTAAGCTAACTGCCCTTGCGAGCCATTTTAAGCCTAGCCAATTGTCCCTTGTGAGACTCAAAACCTGCACCTTGTGTTTGCAAGGCAGTACGGGCAGCAAACATTGGTCACAATGGGGGATTAGGCCCTATGGAAAAACCCAATTAACCTGGAGTGCTTGAGGTAGATGAAAGACTATACTTAACTGAACTTGTAAAAACAATTATGGTGTCACAGACAGATTTTACAAAAATGTCACTGGGGATTGAGAAGGTGCAAGCATTCTGCTAGATAGGTGGCGTACACCCTGCAGACATTGCTCTCAACCTTCCATCACCAGAATGTGCAACACTCTATCAATGTGGAACAAATGGGCAAAATGTGGAACACTTACTAACAAATTCAACTAGGAATCTCATGGGATACTTAAAATGTGTTTGTTACACTTAAAAAAATGTTCTTCGGATGAATTAGTATAATTAAGTGTTATTTACCACAGATAGCAAGCAAAAAACTTCTTTAAAAATAATTTTACTGAAATATCACTTGTGACACAGGCAAACTTACATTTATATAAAAGAGTTATAAATATGAACTTGTTAATAAGGTTTGATTAACACTATACATCGGCACATCCGCGGTGGTGCAGCGGTAGCGTTGTTGCCTCACAGCAAGAGGTTCTCCCGTTCGATTCTCGGCTGGAGTGCGGGGAGTGCCTTTTGTGTGGAGTCTGCATGTCCTCCCCATGGTTGGTGGGCGTTCGAAAGACATGCGTAAATGGGCGTGCCTTCGTTGAAGGTTGAACGTCGAACTGGCACCTCGGCGTTCGTCAAAATCTACTGCCAATCATTGGTGGACCGGAGTTCCACTGTGGAAAGCCGAAAGACAACAACATTAACACTATACATCACATATACTGTTGCATATAACACAATCAATACAACATTACATAAATTGTTCAGCTCCTAGCTTCTTTTAAACCTCATTCCCCCACCAAAACATTTTTCCGCATGTATTGTTCCCACAATTCCATTTCTTTCTATGTAATTTACTCCTGACTTTTTCTAAAGCTTCTACTTCCTGTTTTTTTTTTTTTTTATCTCTGTTACAATATTCACTATATAAAATATGGTTGGTTTAGATTTTGATTTCCCTTTTCTTGTAACTGTTTTTTTTTGGCAGCCAACAAAGTTAAACTTAACGAGGTCTTACTATATCCAGGCAATTCAGAATCTGTATTCCATTCCCAGCTCAAAAAATCACTTCTTTAGTCACACTCATTTGTTCGTCCATTGTTCCTGACACAGTACTCAGTAGGGAATTTTTGAAGTATGCCAACTCATTACACTCAGAAAAAATATGTTCTCAGGTACCCTATTTCTTCTCAATTACACCACCATTTGCTAGCAACCTGAGGAAAAATTCTTTGGAGTCTGGTTGGAGAATAAAAGTGCCTATGTAAACACTTCCAGGCAAAAATCATAAATATTCTAGACTTTGTTGCATATTTAGGAGCCATACAAACATCCTCCCATTGTTTCTTTGTGAATTGCTTACCTAATCTCTCTTCTCAATCTTTTCTGACCTCCTCTGACAGATTCCTATAGTTATCGTGCAATACTTTATATGCCCTACTAATTCTTCCTTTTTTTAACAGCAACTACCGCTCTACTAAAAACTCAACCAGTGCGTGTTGTTCACTTAGGATTCCCCTATTCACTTCTCTTTGTCTGTACTCCGATATCAATCACTGATAGGGAAGGCAGTCTCTAGCAGTCTAAATGTTTTACTGACCCCTTCCCATTCTATTATCAATTCCTTCTCTTAACTATTTGTTCCCAAATACCTTGATTCCTTTGCCAGCTTACAGTCATCCCTATCGACAGAATCTCCTTTCTCCATTCCAGTGTTGGCTTAGTTTTCAGTATACTTTCTGCTACCTTAAGACTATAATATTCTGTAGGAATGTTAAAGATTGGCATCCAAAATTCCACTCTTTGCTTACTTCTTTAATTTCTCCTTGCTTCATCATATCTTTCCACTCTGCATTGTACCTTTCCGTTTGTGTTATTTATAAGAGCCTTAACTGTGTAACTCTAAAATATCCCTTCAAATCATGTAATTCTAAACCTCTTTGTTCTATTGGAAGGATCGATTTATCCCACTTGACTCTTGTCCTCTTCTCATCCCACACAAAATCTTTCAACTCTATTAATTACTATCTAAAATTTCTCCTCTGGTTGATAAAAATAGGTCAGACCTGTGTATAAAACGCAAGGAACTAAAATCATTTTACTGCTTACATCTTGCTACCCATACCCATAAATGAGAGCTTTCAGTTTCTTAGTTTTTGTATTATCTTTTGTTTTGTCTCCTCCCACATACACTTAGCTGCCATAACAGTGCCCATTTAATCCATACTCCTAAATATTTCATTTTACCATGTCCCCATAAATATGGGTATTGCTGAACTAATTTATGTATGGGTACATAGTTTATAGCTATAGCCTTTGTTTTATCTTCATTAATTTTATATCCTGAAAAAATGAACCATCTCAGAATGTTCCACAACACTGAGTTGTCATTTTCTGGTTTTATCAAGTACAAAATAATATCCTCTGCAAATGAAACTAACTTTTCTTGAATACCACAGCAATCATATCCTTGCATTTCTGATGTTCTTATTTTCTTTACCAATGGTTCTAAATATAATGCAAATAACAAAGTAGAACGAGGACACCCATCTCTGGTTCTTCTCTTCAGACACAACTTATCATAGAGGAACCCACACACTGAGTTTTGCCTTTGATCCCTCATATAGCCTCCTAAATAACATTATTATTTTATCAGGAAATAGAAATACTTCCATTTCCTCCTCATAAAATCCCATCTTACTCTATCAAATGCTTTCTATGCATCAAGACCCAACAACAACAACAGCAGTATTTTCTTAAATTCTGCTTCCTTCTGGATCCTGTTGTTCTATTAATGTTGTCAAAAGTTTGCCTCCCTCCACAAAACCACACCGATCCAGATCTATCAATTTTGACAACACCTTTGCCATTCTTTTAGCCATTATAGATAAACATTTTATAATTATGGCTTAAAACTGAAATGGGCCTATATGAAGCTGGAACTAATAGGTCCTCATCATCTATAGATACTACAGCCACTGCAACTTTCTTCCAGGATGCTGGTGCTTCCCCTCCTTTTAAAATACCGTTAAACAAAACCTTCCAAATCTTTATCACTTTCTTTCCACCTAATATCCAAGCCTCCACATGAATATCATCTATTCCTGGAGACTTTTCTGCAGATTGATTATACATTATCATTTTATCTCATCTCCTCCTATCGTAAATGTTAATTGTTGGGACTCATCAAGCTCTAACCTTGGCATATTTAAAGTTTTCCATAAGAAGCTCTGTCTTTTGTTCATGTCCTCACTTCTCTGCTTTATAAAAAGATTCATACAAATTCCAACATATCTGTAAAACCTCTACAAGATCGCTGGATATTTTTCTTTTTATATGTTCCCTAAGTTTGGCAACAACCCTGTCTTTCTGTTGCTCAAATCATTGTGCCAAAAGTTTTTGTATTCTAGAGTTATCAAAAATGACTGCCCAACAGCAGCCTTTCTAAACTCATGCATATTATCCAGGTACGCCCTTATTTTCTCTTCAGCATTCTGCAATTGTGACTTTTCTTGTTCTGTGAGATTCCCCTTACTCTGTAATACTTTAACCCTTGTCAGTCCCATCAAATAATTCTTATTTTTTAACTATACCTAATTTTCTTTGATTTCTACCCTATTTTTAAACTCCACATTCATTTTATCCCAATCACTAGCTAAAACTTCTGAAGAAATCTCTATCTTTCCTAACCCATCCATCCACAACTCATTTTCCCATTTTTGCACATGGTGTCTGTGTGCCACTTCAACAGTGACAATCATGTAGAGCCAACATTTACAAAGCCAGGTGTCCAGCCTTGCCGTCACAGTTCTTCCACACCACACATGTGCATGCACATCACTCCTACAGCCAGTTTACAGTGTCTAGTTCTCCTACTCCATGTCTTTCAAATATGGGAGGAAACTGGAGCACCCAGAGGAAACCTATGTGAACACAGGGAGAACATAGAGACTTTTCAAAGAAGGCATGCCAGCCGAAAATCAAACCAGGAAACCTCTTGCTGTGAGGTGACAACACTATCTGCTGTGCCAGTCTATCTTCCCTAATAACTCCCAAATAATTTCCTTAAATTCCTCTCTTTTTAACAGGTAGTTGGAGAAGAGCCACGGTCTCACATTTACTTCACTACCCTGCATTTTTATCTTATTAATTACTGGTTCATGATCTGAAATAGTCACTGGATGTGTGTCAAAGTTCTCAATTAAATATACATGTTCCTGTGAAATATACTTTCCATCTAGTTTAGCCCAATTACTGTAACTTGAGGAATAATATATAATTTCTCACTTTCTAGTACTGAATTAACATCTATACAAAACATTTTCAGAACTTTATCCAGAAATCAACCCTCATTTGTTATATTTTCCCTTCTAGGCCCCTCAGCTGCATCTTCATTGTATCAAATTAAATTTCATTCCCTACCTACAAGTAGTATTCCTTGCTGAAAGCTGACTATTTCTCCCAATTTTTTTTAAGCTCCATAATAGCAGTTTTAGGTGGAATAAAAATACATGCCAGCATAATCCTCATCGCTTGCCAGCAGCCCCTTGCTACCACAAATCTGTCATTATCTTTTTTCCTCTTCTATCACTATTGCAGCTCCTCTAGTGATTAATATTAAGTATTACCATTTTTCTTTGTTTCTAATATTCTGCTGAATATTCATCCTGAAATCCTTTCTTTACCAAGTTCACATGCTCAGTTCTTTCCAAATGTGCTGCTTGTAGTGCTGCTATTTGCACTCTATATTTCTTAATTAAATATTCTTTCCTTTTTGTCTATACTTACAAGGCCATTCACACTCCAAGCTAACATGGAAAGTGTCACCATTATGATAAGAAGTCATTATTCCTACCAGTTTTTTTACATGTCTATTTCTAGCTTGTGTGTTACATCCACCCACTAATGGCTGACAGGTTGATCCTTTATACAGTTTTATCTCATCAACACTGGAATCTATGTCACGTTTTACAAGACATTTTGTTTTAATGAAAATCCTCAAACAAAAAAACACACCCCAGTACCTATTAACTTAATACAAACACAACAAACTATGTACATCTTCATAATGAAGTTTAACCCTACTAATAAGAGCAACTGTCCCAAATAGTCAGCTGCAAACACAGGCCTTAACTAATCTGAAGTTGAAGTTATCCATAACACATTATTGTCTGTGCTTCTACTTACAATAATTGGTGTCTGCTCTTTTTTATCTTTATTCTCCTCCTCCTCCCAGATGTGAAAAACAACTTGCGTGCTTTCAGAAATCATTGACTTGTAGCCTAGAAGAAACTGTTTTTTTTACTGCCCTATAATCAGCTTGTCTCCATGGAAATGCAAGAAAAAATATATACTCCTCAAAAGACAAGCTGAAACATTTATTGTTAAAGGAAAACTTTTCATTGTACTCAGTGTTCTCTTATTTATTTGTTTCTACTTAAAACATATTAGACTATGCCAAGGGTTTTAATCCAGACATTTACCAAAGTGAAAGTATGAGAAAACATATCAGCTCTACATAAATTATGATCTGTATACTCTTGCAACCCATCCCCCTAACAACCCAAGATTAATGCCCGTTAAAAATTTAATTTGCTTTTGTCTAGCCTTTTTTTCTCTTTTTGTATACTAATGTCTGCATTTCTTAATACTAAAAAAGAAAGAAAAAAGGCATCTGTTTATTTTATCACATACAAGAACTAAAACGCTTTATTATAAAACCTGCAATTTATATCCTCAAAAGTTTCACAGAAACACTGTTAAGAAATTTAAGTTATGTACTCATCATAACTAAGCAACTATGTTGTCCATTTTCATTCTTCCTCAACATATGGGTTATAGATCTGACTGGGCTGCATTCTACAGACTTTGGATCCAACTCTCAAACTTCTCCCTCTACCCATAATGCCTGAGTCCATTCCCAATACCTCAGATCAAGATTGCTGCCTTAAAGATGTGAATACATAATAGTATAAAATAAGTAAGATAAAGCCAGGGTTCAAACCTGGAACTACAGGTTCCAAAAGTCCATCAGGCCAGTCTAGAATATAACAGAAAGGGAAAGGAGGGTGGGAAGTTGAGGAAGAATGAAAATGGACAACACAAATGCATAGCTATGGCGAGTACATAACTTAAATATCTAATGTTGCCCCTTCCTTTCTTCCTCAATGTATGGGACAAAGTCCCCAGATACATAAATCTTGCATGGCTCTCAAAGATGTATATTCCGGAGAACTGTTGAACCAAAAGCAGCACTGCTTCTGGAAATTATTTCTAATCTGTAAGGAGTAACAAAAGTATGACCATTAGACCAAGTGGCTGCTGCACAAATATCATCAATGGAAGCTCAAGACCAGAAAGTAGATGAGAAAGCCATGGATCTGGTTGAATGAGCCCTAGGTGGTTGTGATAAGGAAATACTTTGTTGGGAATAAATCCAGGAAATGCTATTTGTTATCCATTTAGCCAATGTAACCTTAGAAATTGGAGAACCCAGCCAAACAGATGAAAAATAAACAAAATAGCTGGTCCATTTTCCTGAGATCTTTTGTTCTTTATAAATAGAAACATAACTGTCTATGTATATCTAAAAGATATAGTAAATATTCACCTTTATTTGAAAATGTTGGGAAGAAGACTGCAAAACGAATGGTTTAACTTATGTCTGACTCAGGTGTCGCTTTTGGTAGAGAGGAAGGACTGGTTCATAAAGTAACTCTGTCTTTATGAAAAACAATGTAAGCAGCTTTCGATGACAAAGCCTGTAGTTCGAAAATCTGTTTTGCAGAAGTGATAGCAAGTAAAAAAAAATGTTTTCCAAGACAGAAACTTGAAATTGTTTTTTGCTGAAGGCTCAAAGGGCTGTTGAGGTAAGCCTTGTAGAAATACTGTCAATGCCTAGGGAAGTGATGGATCTTTCACTGCGGGCCTGAGTAGGAAGATACCTTTCAGAAAGGCCTTACATAACTTGGAAGCAGCCAGGCAAGAAGAATGGTCTCCTGAGTGAAAATTAGATATAGCTACCAACTGTGCTTTTATTGTGGAAAAACTAGCCTCTTCTTTAAAAACAGAAGTTAAGAAGTCTAATACAAAAGAAATGTGGGCAGTAAAGGGATCGACATAATTTTTGAAGCCCAGATAGAAAATCTTTTCCACTTGCTCTTGTAAATCCTCTTAGAAGAATCCTTCTGCAAGGACAAAAGAATGTCATGGACTGGGGAAGAGAGCCTGGGCTGTTTAGCTATCGACAGAATTGCAGAAACCATGCAGTCTGAGGGCTGGCATATTGGGATATCTTTTCTGAGGTATGTGACAGAAGGTCTGGACTGGGTTGCAGCATACAAGCAGGATAACGAAGATGAGACAGAAGGAAGGTGAACCAGACTTGGCGAGGCCAGATCGGGGCAATGAGGATAGCCAAGCTGTTCAACCTGCTGCCTTTTTGTAGGAACTCTGGAATTAGAGATACTGGAGGATAAGGAAGACCAGAGGGCCAAACATGGACTACAGCATCTCTCAGTAACTGAGGGGAGATCAGAGTAAAGTACCTGCTGCACTTGTTCTTCTGGGGAGATGCAAAGAGATTGCAGCAAGGTTGACCCCAACAGCAGAAAATTTCCTCCACTACTGGATTGTTTGAGACCACTCATGCAGTATCAGAATGGACCTGCTTAGTTTGTCCACTAGTACACTGGATTTCTCTGGAATGTGCATTGCTACTAGAAAGTGGTTGGATGAGATCTCCCATTGCCAATAGAGTTCTGCCTTGTTTGTTTGTTGACATAACAGACTACAGACATGTTGACAGTTTGAATCGCAATGGTCCCTAGAGGGAGAACATATTGAAATGCCTGCAATACAGAAGGACTGCTCTCATCTCTAGGACATTCATATGTGAACTGGTCTCTTGGGGAGACCACATACACTGGACTGCCCTTCCCAAGTAATGCTCCCCTACTCTAGTTGGGAGGCATCTGTGGTAACTGGGGCTATCAGGGGAGATAGAACAAAGGGGTAACCTGTGAAAGTCTCATCCAAATGGATCCACCATTGAAGGAAATCTCTGCATACCTGAGTAAGCCTGACTGGAAAGGAGACAGGCTGCCAAAGAACAGACCACTGAACAGCTAGAGACCACTGCAGAACATGGATATAATAATGTGCTAAAGGGACTAATACTGTTGATGCTGCCATGGAATCCAGAGCCTGAAGAATCAGTTTCGCAGGAGGAGTACAATGAGATATGATTTGTTGAACCTGGGTCATGACTGTGGCCACAAGTTGTTGAGGCAAAGAGGCAGTCTGAGTTAGTACTCAGATGAGCACCAATGAACTGCTGGCTCTGAACTGGTAATAGTTTTGATTTGGGCATGTTGACTGTAATGCCTAAAGAATGACACATTTGGAGCAAATAGTCCCTGGGCTGCTCTAGGAGATACTTGACTGAAGCAGTGAGAAGCCAGCCTTAAGTATAGAAACACCTGGAATCCTTACAGTCTTAAGTGAGCTGCTACCACTTCTATACAACTGGTAAACACTCTGGGGGCTGTAGTGAGTCCAAAGGGCAGGGCTATGAACTGATAATGACTGGCTCCCAGCTGAAACAGCAAATGTCTTTTGGATCACCTGTCTATTATGATGTGATAGTATGCATCCTGAAGATCAACTGGTTATGCTCAATCGTCCTTGTGTAAAACAGGTATAATGGACTGAACCATGACCATTTGGAACTTTGACTTCCTCACATATTGGTTCAATCTGCTTAGATCCAAAATTGGTCTCAGGTCCCTTGTCTTTTTTGGCACTAAAAAGAACCAGGAGTAAGTATCGAATTTTTTCGTCTGGTGAGACCTCCTAAATGACTCATTTGTTTGGCAGCTTTTAAATTTCTTGAACTACAGCTTCTCTCTGGCTGAGTAGAATGTTGGGAAGCATTTTCATTTTGCAAGTGGGGCATTTGGAAAAATGGTACAAAGTAACCTGTGGATATTTCGTTTAGCACCCAAGAAGGGTCTTTCCTTCCTGCTCACTGTGGAAAAGCATTTGATTCACAGAGTAGCCAAACAAAGAAGTTCCATCAAAGGCAGCATTAATGAAAGAAGACTAGAAAGGCTCCGCAAAGTTGCACAGCCGTATTCAGGCATGTATCCTGATGGTAATACCTGAACCGGCACCCTGTGAGGTATCTTCTGCTTCACGTGAAATTAGCCTCATGGATGTATTTGATATAGATAAAAAAAGAGTAGCCAGCTGCGATGTTGATGTCTTAAAATTCTCCAGAGACACATACTCTAAAGCAAATGAGAGTTCCTTTGTCAAATCTCTCTGTAGTCTTCTAAAGCGCAACAGACAGTTCAGGGACTGCAAGGCAAAGGTCGCGGATATAAATACGCACTTTCCATATCTGTCCAATGCCCTAGACTCTCTGCTGGGGGGTGAACAGAGGTGCTCTGTTCTGCAAACTCCTCCTTTGTGGCTAACACTACAACCATCACATTGACAGGGCAACTTTGCTCCAATGTGGTCAACCTTTCAGAGGGACTAAAACCTTGTCCAGTCTACGGGGAATCTGTTTAATACAGTCTGGTTCCTTCCATGTCTGGTGAGAGACTAGGTTGATAAGCTCATCAGCCGGGGAAGTCATTCAAGATGTAAATGGTCTAGAACCAAACACTTCGAGGAATACCAACTCCTCAGGGGATGGATTATCTAAAGATCAGCCACTGTTTTGCTTAATAATTTCTAAAATGTCCCCAAAGCAATCATCATCTGGTGATGATTTGGGGGACCCCTCCCCTTCAAAATCAGTATCTTTGGTGAGGGATTCCATAGGAGAATTTAGGCACCTCCTTTTGCATGTTCTCTTTTGGGGAACCTCTTCAGTGGGAAGAGATGTCCAAAGACAGGGTCTGTTCCTCTACGGGGACCATCTCAATGCTGCTTGATACTGGCTCTCCCTATGGAGTAGGTCTGCCAGGATCAGAGCTTGAAACCAACAGGTTACAGGGTGTAGGATCTGAGGAAGAATGAGAAACCATCTCTCTCTAATGAGACAACCCTGAAAGCAGACGGACCTAGCAAAGCTGTGGCCAGCCATACCAGAGCCAAAAGCTCGAAAGTAGGCAAGCCACAACTCTGTCTGGATCTGTGCCTCGAGGAGAAAGCCCGACCTGAGCTATCCAATGCTGAGGCTCATAGGGGCAGGGAAGGCTGACAACATCAGAGTCAATCCCAGACTCACTGATCTGACGCTGACGCTTCAGCTCTGAAATTCATCCCTATCCAAGGAAACAGGAGCAGAACTAGTCAGGGATACTACTGGAGTAAAAGACATGATTCTTTTCAGCTCAGGCACTGATACTCTCTGAACTCTCAGATCATGGGGCTCCAAAACTAAAGGATGGATCAGAGAAGGAGAAGTGAACGGAAGGCTCATGGATGTAATAGGAAACAGAATAACCCCATCTGGATCTGAGCTTGCAGGAATTTCATCATTAGCCTAACCACTCCTACTTCACAGAAACTCCTGGATGAAGTGGTCTATGGAGGTCTGGAGTACTTTCTCAAGGTTGTATAAGAGGAGAGTGAGTCGAGAAGATACCAGATCTATTTTAAACTAAGGAGAACGAGTCCTCAGCACGTGACATACACCGGAAACTGGAACTGAAGATTTCAGATCTGAAGGCTGCACAGGAGGAGTACTAGAAAACAATATCAGTTCAAAAATCTTAGGATCCATGGGTTTCTTCTTCGGCTCCAATGGTCCAAAGATCTTGGTATCCTTAGCAGCAGCTCCAAGGACAACAAAGTCTTTGGAGACCCTGGGGGAGATCTTTTCCTGTGCTTCAAAGGAGCCATAGATGATTTACTGGGGGTTGTGTCCCTGAAGAGGAGGAAGATGAGTGTGGTAACAAGTCATTAAGGACAAGCTTGTTACACCTGTCAGCTATAGTCCTAGAATTAAATCCTGTGAAAGTGGTACAGTTCGTACCCAAGTGCGCTGCTCCTAGGCAATAGAGGCACTCCCTGTGGGCATCCAAGATCAGGATTTTATGCCCAAAGGAAGTGCATTTTTTGAAACCTGTAAGACTTTCACCCATGGCACTACAGGTAAAGTATAAAAGATATACAGAAACAAAATAAAACTTTTATTTTTTAAACTACAAAAAATACATAGAGGAAATTACCAACAATGGTAATAAAGATACCAAGCAGGGTAGGAAAGAAGGAGAAAGAATAGAAAGCATATTAACAATGGCACATAAAAAAAATTACTTATTTAAAGTAAGAAAGTCTAAATGAGAAAATCAAGAAAACCAGAGGAAGGAAAAGAAAAATTGGGAAAAAATAAATAAAAAGATATATGGATAAGTTTTAAACACTTACGGCTACCTAAAATGCTAAATTAATGCCGTGAGAGAGGTTCCACATCCATGCGAGATGGCAGCAAACAAGATCTGATGTACTGCGGATAGACTAGGGCATTATGGGTAGAGGCAGGAGCTCGAGAGTTGGATCAGAATTCTGTAGAATGCTTCCGACTCAGATACAAGGTCAGATCCATAACCCATACGCTGAGGAAGAATGAAAAGGACAACATCAGATCAGAAATTATTTTACTTACAGTAACCCTTTCCTTCCTCTTCTCTTCCCAGCATTAATAACATGCAGTGAGGCAAATGCCTTTCAGTTCTCACAAGTTTATCAGAGTCAAGGCAAGTCCACTCTTTCCACTTTATCTTTACAGCCATACTTCCCAAATGTGACTGATGTACTGCAGTCACATTTTTATTCACTAATTTCTGTGTTGCTGGTCTTCTTCCTGTTCATCTCCATCTCCTAACTAAAGACTCCAGTTCAATTCCAAGGTACTCCCAATTCTTCAGCTCCTGTGCTTTTCTCAGTCTCTCCATTTTCCTATGGAATAATGGAAAAAATTTCACTGGTAAAGTCTCTCCATGTGCTTTATTATCAGAAGAATGAGAAGTAGAGTCCCCTTCTGCTTAATGGCTTATGTTTTTGATGGTCAAAGCTGTATTTTCTCCTTAACCTGTTCTGCATCAAAAATGATTTGATCCTCCAGGAAAAAAAATATTCTGAAGACAATAATAATAATAATAATAAATGTGTTTCTTTTTTGCCTAGTGTGCAGTGAATAGTCATATTCCACAAACACTCCACTGTCTCCAACTTTTAATCCTTTTCCCTATTGCCACACTTTTGTCAGGATCAACTCTTTCTGCTGACAGGTTTGCACTTTAACTATTAGAAGTTTTAGCTACTTTCTCACGGCCAGATTTGGAGAATACACAGCGTGTCCTTTCAGTTAACAGCTCCTTCTGTGGTATACCAGCCCAGTTGCTTATTTGTACTTTCATAAAATGAATACAGTCTGTTCATTCTACTTTCTCTGGTACAGCAAAATCTTTCAGATTTTCCCTACATGTTATGTCTTCTAATTCTACCATTTTTTGAAATATCTCTTCTTGTGCTTTCTCTTACTCAGTCAGCCTTTTCTTCATTTCAACTTCTGATTTTTTTGAGATTTATCATCTCATCAGAATATCTGTTTAAAGCCTTTTTTATTTGAGTCAATATACTCTTTCAGTGTTTTACTTATTTTATTCAGCTCTGAACACATTTGACTTACTTTTTACTCTAAATTACTGAAAGTCAATTCTTGCACCAAAGCTGGAGCTTGAACTGCTTTTTGTTGAACAGCTGCAGGAATATTCCCAGTCAAGAGTTTTCTCTTCACCTTTTCTAGCTGATTTTCTTTCAGACTCTCTTAGTTTCTTCTTTGCTAACATCCAGGTAGTGTACTTGCTAACCAGTAACTGAATTTACTGTACATGACAAGAGTTCCTGGCCCTTGTCTTTCAGTTTCTTTTTTCACATTGGGTGAACTAAGTTAAGCTGTTGATCAGTATGCAGCCACGTTGGAAAGTCCCCATGTAAAAAACTTCTTGATACTGAATATGTGACAAATCGTTTCAATGTGGAACAATGAAGAACATGGACTTTTTAAGACTCAAAATGAAGAATGTTTGTGCAAATGAGGTACTCTTGAGAGGTATGCTTGCAGAAGTGATGGGCTGGACTGCCTTTGTATGGCCAACCCTCAGAGTGTGGTACTAAGCACATTCAAGTCACCTAGAGCTGAAAGTCAAAAACACTGATGGCCATGTGGATAATAGCTCACATAATTTGCTTTCACCTGTAGGGTGGACAGGACTGCTATATGGCAGGGATGTTAGTAGTCAATACACAGTGTGAGGAAAAATTTCAATCAACAGCAACTAAACTAAAGGCAGCACTTAGTGTCTGATGTAGTTACTAACATCACAGACCTGCAAAGCCACTCAGTTGGGATAGAGTTAAGGCAGTAAGCTGTAGTTCCTGTGGTACAGGGCTTAATCCTTTCAGCCTTCATTTGTCTACAATGCGACCTTCAATAAGTCACTTGATCAGACAGTGCTTGGGGCAACTGGGAATTTGGGCTAGAACATGCAACTGTTCTGAAACATTAGGATAAAAATACACAAATAAATCAAGATTTTTACTTTTCACTTACTTAACCATTTCTCCCATCTGGCTTTTTAATATCTTACTAAAGTCAGTTTACTGCACTCCCCTGTGCAAAATGTACATACTACTGGTCTATCAGCTCACATACTGCTGTGAATATAGATGCACATTACATTATTTAAGCTCCCATTTTTTTTATTCTCTACTGCTTAGTAATGCTGGTACACAGATAGGGATACTGTCTTATTCCAATGACGTTCTACAATATGCATCAATGTCACTTCTTGCAGTGTATTGACCTATCTATGCTTTCATGAGCAGGTTAGTCCCAGTAAGCTAGTGGCCTCTTTTCAGGGAAGACACAAGATGGGATTTATACTATAGGGGAAATACTGACAGACTGCAACAGCAAAAATCCTCTGAAATATACTAATGTATGTTCGATTTGTTAGCTATATACAACAGGCAATATGTCAATTCTCCTAAGCCTGCTTATAACAACAAATAAGGGAACTTCTAATCAGAAACTTGCATCACACACACACACACACACACACACACACACACACACACACACACACACACACACACACACACACACACACACACACACACACACACCTACCTAGTGGAATGTGCCGCTTTGAGAAACCAAACCATTTGGACTAAGAAGCTGTAGCAAGTATAACGACTATGCCACTACAAACCATTTTTCTTAGAAACAAATAATGGTTGTTCTCCAACAACTTTACTTAAATATCTGCTTCCAGCAATAAGTTTCCAACTGTTGGAAATTACTTCTTTTATCATAGAACTGTCTATCGACATATCAATGCAACAGCGAACAGTATTTTTGTCCTTGGTTTCAATTACTGCAGTTTCTTCTTTGTCAATGTCATCATTTCCTTCTCCACTATTTCTAACTTTTAAATTATTCCTACGTCAGGTAACTAAAATGGGAGCAAAATGCTCAATTTTGACAGAACTTCTATTGCTGTTGTTTCCAAACGCTCTGCACTATAACCTCTAGCTAAGAATAAAGACTTGATAAAAAGCATTTCTTTTTCAAAGTCACTATCTTTATTAACCATCCTACAGGCCCTAATAAATTGGCCTCTAGGAATGTTTTTCTTAATAAATTCTGGATGGGTGCTCCTACAGTGAAGATACTCATTGGAGAATCTGGTTTTGAGATAAATTTTACAAAGACATGTGTCTGGAGCATTTCTCCCCAGGCCTCCTCTGAAAACTGGACCAAGATGGACCTTCCCGGTACACAAATGTTAAATAAATCAATCAATCAATTAAAAATACCTAAATGAAGATTCCATTCCAAATTCACACCAAGGAAGTTAACATTATCTCCTATATCACCCAATACAAACTTTAAAAATCAGTACTGTTATTAATAGCATTTACAAAGTTTTGACTTTCTTCTTGCCTACCCTGATAAATCATAAATAAGTAATCAACAAACCTTTTTGTAATATATAATTTTATCCGAATGTTTTCTTTCACAAACACCATTCAAGATCTTATAAACAGAGACCAAATGGTCTAGTCCATATTCCTTGACATGTCAAAAGCCTTTGACACCGTCTCCCACCAAATCCTACTAAATAAATGGGTCTATATTGCAACATCGAATGCTTAAAACAGCGAACAATGTTACATCGACACATTTTCAGCGAAAGCTGAAAATGTCGAATCCAAAGAACAGCGATTTCTTTCCTAGGGAAAGAAATCGCTGTTCCAACCCCCACAAAAAAAACATTACACACTTCCAAACACATACACATATACCCAATCCTAATTATACCCCCCAAAAACCAGTAAACAACTAAATACACATATGCACATAACCCAAACATACATTTAACGAAAAAAAAAACAGTAAACATTTTAAACCATATGCACTTACCTTAACCTGCACCCTAACCCTAAGGTCAGTAACTCTCGCACATTTACATAAACAGCTCCAAACACATACACACTTACCTTAACCCTAACTCTACCCCCCCCAAAACAAAAGTAAACAACTGAAAACACATACACACGGAACCCAACCATACATTTAACATAAAATATAAAACAGTAAACACTTTCATACATATGCACTTACCTTAACCTGCACTCTAACCCTAAGGTCAGTAACTGTTGCAAAATCACACACGGGAGCTATACCGGACAAGGGACCACACTACACTTCAGAACATGGCAAAACAGCAAAGCGATCAAGTGACTTCTTTCCCAGGGAAAAATATCGCTGAACAGCCGCTTCGCTGTTTTGCCTGTTCACTCTACATGTGTCGATGAAAATACATTCGACATAATGCGTTTTCATTGTACTCATAGGAACCCAAATAAACTACTATCCCACGGCCTCAACACAACAGCCCTGTCCTGGTTCCATAGTTATCTCTCTAACCGTCAGCAAGCCACCAAATGGGAGAACACCCTGTCCCCCCTTCTACCCATCACTGTTGGTGTACCCCAAGGATCCATACTTGGCTCCCTTCTCTTTACAATTTATACTAACAACCTCAGCTCTTCAGCCCAACTAGCCTCCACAGTTCAATATGCCAAAGACTCTACATTAATCTGCACAGTCACTACCCTCCCAGGACCTACAAACAAAAATGCAAAAATATTTCCAGGACATAGAAAACTACCTCACTAGCCATCAACTCATACTTAACCCCAACAAAACCAAGTTAACTGTCTTCAATTACAATAAACCCAACACATATCTGACTCCACTTTCTATCCTTTCCACAAACAAAACTAAAACAGAGCCCACCAGCCAAGCCAAACTTCTAGGTGTCACAATCAATGATAACCTAAGGTTTGACACCCACATCTCCCTAACCATCAAAAAAGTACACTCCAAACTTGGTACCCTTTACAGAATTAAACCTTACCTTACAGATGTCAGACTAGCCACTGTCCACACACATCTACTCTCCATCCACCCTCCTCTATGGCTCCCTATTTACAAGCATTTGTAAATCTGACGTAAATAATCTGGAATAATGCTACAACAAAATCACAAAGTTTGCCACAGACCACCCTTACAGAACCCACCACTGCTCTGTACTCTCCCAACTTAAATGGTTAGAACTACCAAACCTTCTAATATTTAACTAACTGTCCATAGCCCACAATATAATTCACAAACTGTTAAGGTGTTTGCCTTACAAACACAAGGTGCAGGGTTTGAGTCTCACAAGGGACAATTGGCTAGGCTTAAAATGGCTCGTAAGGGCAGTTAGTCTAGTACTAATCTATGAACCTATCTAATCTATGAACTGCCTGGCACTCACCAATCTAGTCCAACTCAACAGCAATCCTAGGGCTCTAAGATCCTCAAACTACTATTAAAGATTACCCAAGCCCACAGCACACAGGGCACCGCCTTTTTTCCCATAAAATTGACAACCTGTGGAACACTCTTCCCCAACCTATGGCTAAAAACCCCAGGATACATGAGTTTAAAAACCTCCTTAAGGAACATCTAGCAAAACACTGGCTCTGCTCCTGCCATACTCTTGGTTAAGCTACCTATTACTCCCTTACATTACCCTAAACTACCTAATTCTCACAACTACAACTATTAACTGCTGAAGGTTATCTTGATTCTATACTCAGTTTCAGTTAGCAATGTATACACATATACTGCTTTGTCTTTAACTGTTATGTAGACTGTATTTCTCTATCTTGCGATTACGGTATCACACTGTTCTCACTATTAACTCATGCGGCCAGTTTGTATCACTGATTGTGCCATTTTTTTGTTAAATTTAATTTATTTGTTAATTATTTGCTAATTATTGTTATACAAATAATTTCTTTACTGACTTGCTTTGTACATTGTTTATTAATATGTGTTCAATTTGATTGTTTAATACTGTCTATTTCTATGTATGGAACTTTTCTCCCCGAGCCTCCGCTGAAAATGGGCCTCATGCCCAGTCGGACAGTACCTGGTAACAAATAAAATAAATAAATAAAAACTGGCAATATCTCTAACTACCACCAACTTAGGACTAAGTTAGCATATGCAGGTGCTACTGCTGTCCTCATCACTACTCCCTTTTTCTGTTTATAATAATTTTTATTAAAAAAATATATATATTATCTAATAGTATATCTAATAAAGTACAATAAAAGTTGATCTTGTATTTGATAATACCTGTGTACTTATTCAAAAACCGCCTCACAAATTCAATACTGTCATACTGCTGTTTACTCGCAAATAATGAATCGCTGTCAATGGTCATCATGTAATAGTTCTTTTCTTTACATTTATGTTTACTAATAAACTTGCATATGCTTTCTAAAAAGTCCCATGAATCACGTATGCAAGAGGGCAATTTCTGTACTATTGCACTGAAGACTTATCCAAAAATAAGGAAATACCCTCTGTACTATTGTTGGATGCCTATACTATAGGCCTAAAGGGAGAATGACTCATATTTATGAATCTTGGGTATGCCAAAAATATACCTGTTTTAGGATGTTCTATGTGCAAAAGTTGATACAGCTCCATGTCAATATCTCCATTCATCAAAAACTCATATAGACATGTATGAATATAACTATAACTTTTATGGATATCATTTAAAGTAATCCTGACATATTCTTCTACATTACTTGTAATTTCTTCAATAGCACAACTGTAGGTGTCAACATTCATGACTACTACCCCACACCCTTATCAGTTTTCATGCATCTTAAGTTTTTACAATTCTCAAGTTCATTCAGTGTATTAGGGTCCAACCTAACACTCTCATACTGGCCAATTTCAACTACCCCTACATTAACTGGGAAAACTACTCCTGTACCAATACACTTGCCCATTTACTAGAATTCATTAATTCCAATGCCCTGGACCAGCTCATTCTTACCCCTACTAGAGGTAGCAACATCCTTGACCTGGTCATTACTAACATGGGCGACCGTTGCTCTACACCAATAGTCAACTCCTCCCTGGTCAGATCCGACCACAAGCAAATCACCTTAGAAATCCACATTCCTCCCACCACCTCCCCGCAAAGGTAACCACCATGAAAAAGTTCTCCAAAGCTAACTTTGGGCTCCTAAAAACAGAGGCGGCTAACTTCAAGTCACCCATACAAATGAAGAATAGTTGAGAAAACCACTGAAAGAAACGGAGAACTGAAACTCGACATGTTTAATGCGTAAAATAAAGTTAAAAATACAAAAATGTTCGTAAAGTGCTTTTTGTCCAGCTTAATAGCCAGACTTCATCACGTCATCAATCAACAAATGAAATCAAAACTTAATATAGCAGATGACACACACCCTTCTTTTAGTTAATTGTTCAGCCAATAAAGCTCACCAAACCAACCATGTTCCTCCCATATACAAAACATTTCTTTACAAAATAAATGTATAAATATAAAATAATCTACGTATCTTTATATATGTATATATATATATATACGTATATATATATAAATATAGTAAATAGTAAAAACTTTATTCAACAAACATTCCAAAATAGAAGTTCTGTACTTACCATAACGTTCCATGTGAGTTGTTTATCTCGCCTTTATTCTCACTGATGGGTTGGAGCCGATCCTCGGCTCCAACACGGCCATTAGCAAGCTCAAGGTTTGCCAGTAGCTCGAGACCAGCCCCTTATCCCACCATGCACTGCTAGAACTACCTCAGATCTTGTTTGCTGCGAATAATAGTCTATACATATATATACATATATACAACCTATACATACTCTCATATATATCTACAAACAAGAGGGTGGCTCATGGGAGTATGTGCTTCAGTACTGTAGAACCAAAAGAAGACCTGTCCCTAGAAGCCTTATCTACTTTGTAATGTGAGATAAAGGTATGAGGGTTAGACCAAGTGGCTGCAGCGCAAATATCATCAAGGGGCAATTTAGCTTGAAAAGCAGAAGAAGTAGAGACAGCTCTGGTAGAACGAGCTTTTGGTTTGTGAGTTAAAGGCATGTTCACATTTTCATAAACAAAGGATATACAATTGGATAACCATTGTTGTTTTAGCCACTGGATTGCCTTTTCTTGCTTCTGAGAAGACTACAAAAAGTTGATCTGATTTCCTAATATCCTTAGTTCTGTCAAGATAAAAATCTGAGCTGTCTGTGAACATCAAGTTTGTGCAGCATATATTCTAAGTTGTTAGAGAGGTTGGGGAAGAACACTGGTAGTTCAATGACCTGATTGATGTTTGACTCAGAACAGACTAGGTGAAAATGAGGGGTTCGTTCTGAGAGATACTCTATCAGCATGGAAGATCACGTAGGGTGGTCTGATGAATAATGCTTGTTCTGACACTCTGCGGGCAGACGTAATGGCGACAAGAAAAATTGTTTTCCACGATAAGAATATTAAAGCACAAGAAAAAGCTGGTTCAAAGGGAGGAAGAATAAGCTGAGACAGCATAAGGTTTAAATTCCAGGGAGAAAAGGGAATTTTGATCGGAGGTCTCATATGAAGAACACCTTTAAGGAAGGTTTTGGATAATTTATGGCTCATAATATTTGAGCCATCAAGATCAAGGTGAAAATTTGAGATAGCAGCTAACTGAACTCGAAATGTAGCAGCTGCTGCCCCTTCCTTAAAAACTGTTGTAAAAAATTCCAAGATCGAAGATAGCAGAGCTGAAAAAAGGTCAATGTTCTGCGTGTTGGCCCAAACTGAGAACCTTTTCCATTTGCTGCCATATAATTTCCTGGTAGATGGCTTGTGAGAGGACAAGAGAATCTGTCTTGTATCTTCTGAAATTGAATGAAGCCTGGCAATTACTGGAAGTAGATTAGCCAAGCAGTCAGTTTCAGGGACTGTAGAGAAGGATGAAGGTCCCCTAACGGGTGCATCAGAAGGTCCGGAACTGGGTCCAGGATCCATGGATCCTCCAACAGATGATGGTGGAGAAACGGAAACCAAATCTGTCGAGGCCAGTATGGGGCTATGAGTATAACCTTCCTTCCCAGCGATTTTGCTTTCTGTAGAAATCTGGGTATTAATGGGAAGGGTGGAAATGCATAAAGGAGACCCAGGGGCCAATCGTGTAAAAGTGCATCTCTCGGGGGATGACCGGGAGGTGGTATCAGGGCAAAGTAGCTTCTGCATTTTGAATTGATGTGGCTGGCAAAAAGGTCGCAGCAAGGCTGGCCCAATTTGTGGAAAATCAACTCCGCAACCTGTTGATTAAGAGACCACTCATGAGGGAGTAATATTGCCCTGCTTAGCTTGTCCGCTATGACGTTGGATTTCCCCAGGATGTGCGTTGCTAACAGAAAATGCTGGGATGACACAGCCCATTGCCAAACCCTGAGGGCTTCTCGACAAAGGGGGTAAGACTTGGTTCCACCCTGCTTGTTCAAGTACCAGACTACTGACATGTTGTCGGTCTGAATTGCAATAGTCCCTAGAGGGAGAGAGTCCTGAAAGTACTGCAAAGCCAGTAGTACCGCTCTCAGCTCTAGAACATTGATGTGCAGATGTGATTCTTGATCTGTCCATGTGCCTTGGGCAGTCTTTCCCTGAAAATGCCCCCCATCACCCTATCAGGGAAGAGTCCGTGGTCACAGTGGCTACTGGGGGGGGGACAAAGGGTCTCTCTACTGTAACATGAAGAGACGTCAACCACCACCGAAGGTCTCTCCTGCAAGAATCCGTGATAAGAATCATGTGGTGCACTGGTAATTTCTGGTAAGACGACTGAGTGAAGAGAAGCCATTGAAGGATTCGCATATGCATCCTTGTGAGTAGTATAGCCAGGATTGCTGCCATCAAACCTAGTACTTTCAATACCTCCGCTGCTGTAGCTTTGTTCTTTGACACCCGTGAACTGACGTTTTGGCGAAGAAGGGAGACTCTTTCGACAGGGAGACGTAGAGTGGTAGCTGAGGTATCTAACTCTGCTCCTATAAAATTGGAATGCTGAGATGGCGATAAGGCAGACTTTTCGAAGTTGATCATAATGCCTAATTGATGGCAGAGTGTCAGAGTGTATTGTGTTGCCTGAGTCAATTGATGCCTGGTGGTAGCTGTGATGAGTCAATCGTCTAAGTATGGAATCACCTGGAATCCTAGACGCCTCAGGTGAGCCGTGACCACTGCCATACATTTGAACACTCTGGGGGCTGAAGTGAGACCAAAGGGCAGGGCTCGAAACTGGTAATGATTGGCTCCCAGCCGGAAGCGCAGAAGATCTCGGGAGCGTCTGTCCATCTTTATGTGATAGTACGCGTCCTTGAGATCTATGGAGCACATCCAGTCACCTTTTCCTAAAAAGGGAAGAATGGACTGAAGTGTGACCATTCGGAACTTCTCTTTCTTTACAAACTTGTTGAGTCTGTTGAGGTCCAAGATAGGTCTCCAGTCCCCTGTTTTCTTTGGTACCAAAAAGAATCTTGAGTAAGTTCCGAATCCAACTTGGTCTGCTGGGACTGGTTGGATGACTCTTTTTTTTCTATCAATCTGTGGACCTCTACGATTGCTTGTTCCCTGAGACTGGGTGGAACATCTGGGATTTTTTTGATAGGAATAGGAGGGGTAAAGAACGGTATGAAATATCCTCTGGAAATGATGCTTTGTACCCAAGTATCCAATGTTATGTTTATCCAGGCTTCTGGGTACAAAGACAAGCGACCCCCAACTGCCTCCAGAGCCAAACAGTCGGGCCCCCTTTCAGGAGTGCTGGTAGGACTGACCGGAGAACTGACCCCTATCACCCTGTTGCTGCGGACCCCCTCTGCCACGGGGGCGGTGTCTTCCGTTATAACCCCCTCCTCTGCCTCTAGAAGGGGTTTCACCACGTGCGCCATGAAAGGCTGCTTGAGTTTTTTGGAACCACATCTTTCCCCCCTAGGGCCCTTGGGGTAGGGCCAAGTAGGAGTGGAAAAGCGGACCCCAATGGCAGATAAAGTCTTGCCTTCCTGTTCACACCTGGTTAAAGTTTCCTTTACTTTGGGCCCAAACAGTGATGAGCCATCAAATGGGGTATTAATAAAAGAAGACTTGAAGGGTTCCGCAAAGGAACAGAGACGCATCCAGGCTTGTCTGCGAAGAGCAATGCCTGAACTAGCGGCTCTACTCGAACCATCAGCTGCATAGGAAATCAGACGCATGGACGAATTCACTACTGAGTTAAGGGCAGCGAGCTGGGCTTTGACATTGTCGGCCACTCCTGCAGCTACTGTACCCTGGAGAGTATTTCCTAGCTCTTTCAGGAGATCTCTCTGTAGTCTTGTAAAATGGGTCAAGTAGTTCAATGATCGCAGACAAAAAGGCACTGAACTAAACATGCGCTTCCCACATCTATCCATAATCCTAGAATCTCTGTTAGGGGGATGGATAGAAGAGGATGTCTCAGATACTTCCTTTTTGGTGGCTGCAGCCACCACCATGGCATCCACAGGGACTCCTTTTGTCAAAAAAGGTTTATTGACTGGGGCAGATATGAATTTATTGGGTCTACGAGGGACAGGCTCCATGGTCTCCAGTGACTCCCACACCTTACGAGAGATCAGATCCATGAGCTCGTCATAAGGTGGAGACACCCAAGAAGTGGAAGGTTGAGACCCAAAAGCCTTCAAGAGCACAGACTCATCCTCAGTAGGGGTCTTGGACTGCCAGTCACCCCTCTGACTAAGGATCTCTAGTATCTCTGCAAAAGAGATATCCTCAGATAGGGACCGAGGGGACCCTTCTGACTCATCTAAGTCCGTGTCAGATGTCAAAGACTTCTGTGGGGAGTCTAAGTGCCTCCTCTTGCACAGTCTCTTTCTGAGCACCTCCTCAGTGGGGGGGTCTGGGGAGGTCTCAGAAGAGCAGGGGATACCCTGTGGGGGTACTTGAGGCTCAGGGTCTCTACGCTTAGAGGGGTCAGTATATGCAGAAGTAGACACAGGAGCTAGAGGGGAGAGGGAAAGCTGAACCGATGCTGATGTTGTCCTTGGAGACAAAACTCTCCTCATAACATCGAAGGAACCTTGGCTCCGACGAGGAGGAGGAGTGGACGGACCCGAGAGTACCGTCCGATCCTTCCGCACCGAAACTCTGGGCTCCGAGCCTGAGGTAGGAGCCGAGCTCATCCGAGCCGAAGCCCCGAGAGGGAGAGTCGGCACAGACAAGTCGGTGCGACTATCCTCCCTGGACCCGACTGGAGAGCGTCGGCTCCTAGAGCCCTTGGTCAGTGCCGAGAACATCTGAGTAGATGGAGCCAATAACCCCGGAGCGGATATCGGCTCCAAGGGTCTGACCACCATCGGTTCGACTTCCCTCGGTTCCGAGAGTCCAGTACGGCTCGGAGGAGAAGTAGCCAAGTTCAGTTCCATGGTCTTCGGCACTGACAAGCTGGTCGGGCCGACAACAATTTGGCAAGCCATGGTGCCTGTAAAAGCTTCTGCACTAGCCGATGCATGTCCAAATCCAAAAGGCTAACTGAAGACTTAGCTGAAGCACCGATGGTACTGACTGGAGCAGAGGTGAAGAAGGAACTTCGGAGACCGGCTCCAATACTGAAAGCTGGCTCCGAATCAAAGGTACACTCGGCTCCGATGACTGTGGAACCGATGACCCTCCTTCTGAAATTTTAGCCTTTTTGGATACCTTATCTGAAGACTTGGATTCTGAAGATTTGGAAGACGTACTAGCACCTTCATGGCTATTCAAAACCTCTGAAAAAGATTGCTGTAGCAATCCTATATCTATAAGATTCCTCCTTCTCTCCAAGAGGACTCTTGAAGAGAAGGAGTGACAAATGCTACAAGTGTCTTGGAGGTGCTTGGCCCCCAAGCAGTAGACACATTGAATATGTCCGTCAGTGATGGACATTTTCTGCCCACAATCTGGGCATTTTTTAAAACCTGATTTGGGATGGGATTTCTCCCTATCCTCTGACATACTGAGAGAAAAACAGTAAATAGATTCACAAACAACTAAGCCCAACCCGGGCACTATCTACAACAGTAAAATATATAAAAATAAAAATATAATGCAAATATGGGACTAAGAGTCCCACAGAAAAAAAAAAAACTAACTACTAAAGGGATTAATACTAGGAAAAGGGACTAAAGGCCCACACAAACTAAAAAGCCAACAAGTCCCTAATTTAAAACAATTTAAACTATCTAAACTGTCTAAACTATCTAAAATAATGGAACTAACACACACTACATAAATATAACAAACAGGAAAACTTTTTAAAAACTTGCTGTTAATTCTGTTTCTAAAATGGTCTGAGCTATCTGGATCACCAAGATCTCTCTTGCCGCGGCAAACTAGATCTGAGGTAATTCTAGCAGTGCATGGTGGGATAAGGGGCTGGTCTCGAGCTACTGGCAAACCTTAAGCTTGCTATCGGCCATGTCGGAGCCGAGGATCGGCTCCAACCCATCAGTAAGAATAATCGGCGAGATTAACAACTTCACATTATCATTTATACTATCTAAAAATTACATGAGCTATAATATAAAGGATATAAAAAGTATAACAAACATGTATATATATATATATATATATATATATATATATATATATATATATATATATATATATATAAACAGTAACTCCTGTATCTCAATGTGCTTTGATACTCATTATATCAAAACAAGGGCTAACTTCACCTAGACAAACGTCTTAGTTTTAAAATACAAGTTACTGATGGCACTTCATTTAAACCTGGTGGTCTGCTTGAATCTAACAGGAGCTGCCATAGTAACTCTTGTTTTTCTAATAATAACTGATGAGTACCCCCCTCTAATGTCAGGTACAACTTGTTCAATAGTTCTAAAAAGAAAGGCATGGTCAGGGAAAGTGGCACAATGTCTAGCTAAGGCATTCTCCAATTTCCCCTTGTTAATGCTATATATGTGCTCGTAAACCCTTTCTCTAAGTTTTCTGTCGGTTTTCCCGATGTAGAACACTGGGCAAGTTTGACATTGGGCTAAATACACCACAGACTTTGAGTTACAGTTAAACCTTCCATCAATCTTGTAAGTCCTATCACCCACTAAAAAGGTAGTCCCAGAGGCCATGTATTTACAAAAATTACACAAGTCACATTTATACATTCTGAAAAAACTAAATGAAAACTCCAGCCAAGCTAGAACTTCAAATGAGTGACCTCCCAAACCTCCTGTAACAGAGGCACATGGGATATATGCAAATGACCCTTATGAAAATCAGGTATTTCAGCTACATGGTGATTCTGATTGCCCATGACTTTTACAGTTGAAGTTGTTTTAATGGACAATTTCAGGCCAATAAAGCCAAACCTCACTAGCTATGGATATGTATATTTCAGCCTTGTTATGACCTCAACAGCATAGCATAAGCAGAGTGTTTGACAATTGGTTAGCTGGATATTTTGCAGTTACCCTAATGATAATGGACATCAGATGGGTATAACAACCCTGTGTTTCTTATGCTTAGTCAAACACTCTGCTTATGCTATGTTGATGAGGTCATAACAAGGCCGAAATATGCATATCCATAGCTAGTGAGGTTTGGCTTTATTGGCCTGAAATTGTCCATTAAAACGACTTCAAATGTAAAAGTCATGGGCAATCAGAATCGCCATATAGCTGAAACACCTGATGTTCATAAGGGTCATTTGCATATATCCCATGTGCCTCTGTTACAGGAGGTTTGGGAGGTCACTCATTGGAAGTTCTAGCTTGGCTGGAGTTTTCATTTAGTTTTTTTCCGATTGGTTTTGCAGTGTGACCTTCTAACTCTTTGTTTTACATTTACACATTCCAGGAGTTTTATATACCTTTTGTCTATGGCCCTCCAATAAGGCCTTCATGATCCTACCCCTCTTAAAAATCAGAGTGGGTTTAACACCTACTTTTTCTTCAAATTCCCTATCGGTAAGCAGGAGATTCCAATTCTTTAACAAAATGTTCTTGATACCAAATGCATCTATACTAAAAGGGATAATAAAACTCACCACATAATCTCTTTTCTGTATAGAGGCCTCATGTTCAATTTCCATCAAGCCTGGAATGTTAGCATAAACGGATTCTACTTGGGTCCCTGTTATATTGCCCATCTGGTGTATACTTAAAATGGGTTTATATATCCCTATTCTTCTTTTATGCTGTACTTCAAGCAAAAGTTCAAAAATTAAGGTTTCAGAGTAACCTCTATGTAAAAACATATTTTTCAAAACTTTGCATTCTGTTATAAATGCATCCTCATCAGTCACCATTCTAGCTGCTCGTACTAATTGGCCTTCTACAACTGATCTTTTCTGGTGGGTTGGGTGCGAGCTAGTGAAATGTAATAAGGAAACGGAATATGTTTCATTACGGTAGATATTTGCAACATATTGTTTCCTAACTCTGTCTTTTCCCAACTCCACATCTAAATAGGCAATCTGGTCTTCTTGGAAGTTACTAGCAAATTTTAAAAAAATAGTTGTGTTGTTAAGGGTATTGAACAATTGTTCAGCATCAGTTCAATCCCCTTTAAACATTAAAAAAATGTCGTCCAGGAATCTGGTGTAAAGGCCAATCCTTGCAGCAATATCCCCACAAATAAAAATTAACTGATGTTCCCAATAGGCCATACCAAGTTAGCAAAACTTGCTCTGCATGGTGAGCCCATCGCTATGCCCACTTTTTGTAAGAACATCTCTGTATTAAACATAACAAAGGTGTTTGTCAATACTATGTCCAAGAGGTCCTCCATCAGTCTCACTTCAGAGTTAGGAGCTCCATGCCATCTGATTCTAACACCCATACTATTCCTGGTGTCTATGGTATCGAAAAATATAAATCAGTAACATCAATCATTAAAAAGTTCACTTCTTCACAAAATTCATACTCAACAGCAGCAAGAAACGCCCATGAATCTCTACAAATTTGTTGCTCTTTAACTACATATTTTTTTAGGGTACAATCTATCAATTTTGCTATAGCATAAGTGATGGAAGATCTAGCATCTACTAATGCCCTCGTGGGCGGGGGGGTCAACCATGTTCTTATGTAGCTTAGGTATACCAAACAGCAAAGAAATTCTTGGAGAAAGTATAGAAGGATAATTAAGTGTTTGAACGTCTATCATTCCATCAATAAACAAATCATTTAAAAACATTTTTATACGGTTGTATGCCACATGTAGTTCATTCACACTTGCGTTAGCATGTTTCACTTTCCAACACTAATCTCATCCTGTTGTTATAGTCCTCAATGTCCATTAAGGCAAGTCCCCCTCCCTCGTCTAGTTTTAAAGTCCTAATAGGCAAAGATGTAAATAACTGCAGTGCCTCCCTTTCCTTCTTCGATACATTCCAGTCATTAGTTTTCACAGTATAGTTTGTTAAAGCTCTTAAGTCAAGCTCACACAAATGTTCAAAGAGTAGTAATAAAGGGTTCATAGGTGGGTTATAAGTACTTAACACCCTTGTATTAGCATGTTGTTCTGTCGCCTTGTTACCAAACATAACAACATTCAGGTTAAGTTGGCGGGTGTAAAGTTTTAAATCCACAAAAGTTGTTAAGTTAAAACAAGCTGATGGCACAAATGTAAGCCCTTTAGAGAATAATTCAATTAAGTCAGGGTCTATATCGAAACTGGACAGACTGTATATTTTAAAATCCCCATCCTTGTTCGCTACTACCCTACATTCCTTGTGGTTACCATTATCCAAAACCCTAGATGTTACCTTCTCTTTTTGTTGTTGCTGTTGTTGTAAAACTTGGTGGCCCCCCTTGTATAGTAGGGCCGTTAATGGTTCTGCCCTCTGTTGTTGCGAAAACCCTGCAAATCTTCATGCTGTTGTTGATGTTGTTGGGCATCTTCTTGCTCCCAAAGATTGTTGAAATTGTTATTTATATTCCAATTCGGTGTACTAAATACTGGTGCTGGTCGCCCATCTTCTTCACAGTTGCACGGCCCTACACTAGGTGTCGTGACTTCGTCATTCCAGCTTTCTCTGTTATCGTTGAGTGTGCGGGGGTGTGTGTCCCCTTGACCAATGAGACTGCGGTTCTGGGAAGGGGGTGGTGCTGGATAAGCAGTTCCATTTTTGTAGTCACTAAGGTCTCTATTCAGTTTCTTAATTTTATTTTCAGTACATTTGTTGATTTGTTGGTCAACAGACACAAAAATCCTCATACAATCAAACTGGTTTCTGAGGAAATCACAAGAAGATCTAATGTCTCTATAGAGTTCAGCAGTTTCATGTACCAGGATCTCGATTGCAAGCAGGTAATGCTTGCACATCAAGTTAAGGAGCTCCAGTCCATGTTTGTTAAAAGGTGGACTAATTCTGCATGAAAGGCAGTCCCTGCCTCCAGTCCTACAGGATATTGCCAGGACCGGAGGCCTTTCGGCACCATTCCTTCCTTGCTGCACTCAGTGAAATAGTTCACTTCTAATTGCAATTTCTTCAATTTCAATAGCTTGTAGTCTAGTTTTTGCAGTAATTGGTACGCTTCGCCCAGCCGGTCATCCTAAATTCACATCCTCCTTACCATATTTTCATGTACCATATCTAAACTTTGGAACAATCTTCCACCCTCTATAACTACTCTACCTTCCAGCAGCCCTTTCAGGTCTACACTCAAATTCCACTTAAATTTGCACTGGCTTTGTCCTTGTTCTATTCCAGACAAGCACCCCCACCCTTACCCCCCCCCCCCCCACCTAGACTCTTAAACCAACTATACTACCGCTACTACTAACCACAGTCAGAATTAGCTAGTTGTCTTTACATACTTTAAAATCTTGTCTGACAACTTTGTTACTAATATTATAAACAACAAGAAACTATCTTAACTTGCAACATTTACTGTATATACTGTTGATAATCAATATCTTGCTATTGTATTAAAGCCAACAACCTGTAATGTTGTTTACTACTGCTGCAACTTTGTATCTCTATTCATGTACATGATGTGGAGCTTTTCTCCCTGGGCATCCACTGAAAAATGACCTGCGTCCAGTTGGAATTTCCCGGTAAACAAATGTAAATAAATAAATAAATGTAAAATATCCTTTATATATATATATATATATATATATATATATAAATATAGTAAATAGCAAAAACTTTATTCAACAAACATTCCAGATATCATTTATACTATCTAAAAATTACATGAGCTATGATATAAAAAGTATAAAAATTATAAAAAACATGTATATATAAATACATTAATATATAAATGGTAACTCCTGTATCTCAATATGCTTTGATACTCATTATATTAAAATGAGGGCTAACTTCACCTAGACAACTTAAGTTTTAAAATTCAAGTTATTGATGTCACTTCATTTAAACCTGGTGGTCTGCTTGAATCTAACCAGAGCTGCCATAGTAACTCTTGTTTTTCTAATAACGGACAGGGACCCCCCCTCTAATGTTAGGTACAACTTGTTCAATACTTCTAAAAGGAAAGGCATGGTCAGGGAAACTGGCACAATGTCTAGCTAAGGCGTTCTCAAATTTCCCCTTGCTAGTGCTGTATATGTGCTCGTAAACCATTTCTCTTAAGTTTTCTGTCCGTTTTCCCGATGTAGAACGCTGGACAAGTTTGACATTGTGCTAAATACACCACAGATTTTGAATTACAGTTAAACCTTCCGTCAATCTTGTATGTCCTATCTCCCACTGAAAAGGTAGCCCCAGAGGCCATGTATTTACAAAAATTACACAAGTCACATTTATACATTCCAGGAGTTTTATATACCTTTTGTCTCTGCCCCTCCAATAGGGCCTTCATGTTCCTACCCTTCTTAAAAAATCAGAGTGGGTTTAACACCTACTTTTTCTTCAAATTCCCTATAGGTAAGCAGGAGATTCCAATTCCTTAATAAAATTTTCTGGATACCAAAAGCATCTAGACTAAAAGGGATAATAAAACTCGCCACATAATCTCTTTTCTGTATAGAGGCCTCATGTTCCATTTCCATCAAGCCTGGAATGTTAGCATAAACTGATTCTACTTGGGTCCCTGTTATATTGCCCATCTGGTGTATACTTAAAATGGGTTTATATATCCCTATTCTTTTTTGCTGTACTTCATGCAAAAGTTCAAAAATTAAGGTTTCAGGGTAACATCTATGTAAAAACAGATTTTTCAGAACTTTGCATTCTGTTATAAATGCATCCTTATCAGTCACCGTTCTAGCTGCTCGTACTAACTGGCCTTTTACAACTGATCTTTTCTGGTGGGTTGGGTGTGAGCTAGTGAAATGTAATAAGGAATTGGAATATGTTTCCTTACGGTAGATATGTGCAACATATTGTTTGCTAACTCTGTCTTTTCCCAACTCTGCATGTAAATAGTCAATCTTCGCTTCTTGGAAGTTACTAGTAAATTAAAAAAAAATAGTTGTGCTGTTAAGGGTATTTGTTTGGCATCAGTTCGATCCCCTTTAAACATTAAAAAAATTTCATCCTGGAATCTGGTGTAAAGGCCAATCCTTGCAGCAATATCCCCACAGTTAAAAAACTTGCTCCGCATGGTGAGCCCATCGGTATGGCCACTTTTTGTAAGAAGATCTGTGTATTAAATAAAACAAAGTTGTTTGGCAATACTATGTCCAAGAGGTCCTCCATCAGTCTTACTTCGGAGTTAGGAGCCCCATGCTATCTGATTCTATCTAACACCCATTCTGTTCCTGTTGTCCATGGTATCGAAAAATACAAATCAATAACATCAATCGTTAAAAAGTTCACTTCTTCACAAAATTCACATTCATTAATAGCAGCAAGAAATGCCCATGAGTCTCTACAAATTTGTTGCTCTTTAACTACATATTTTTTTAGGGTACACTCTACAAATTTTGCTATAGTGTAAATGATGAAAGATCTAGCATCTACTAATGCCCTCATGGGTCAACTGTGTTCTTATGTATCTTAGGTATACCAAACAGTGAGGGAGTTCTTGGAGAAAGTATAGAAAGGTAATTAAGTGTTTGAGCATCTGTCATTCCATCAATAAACAAATCGTTTAAAAGCATTTTTATACGGTTGTATGCCACATAGGTTCATACTAGGCTATCTGCCCTAGGGCATTTATAAGCCTAGACAGAGTGTGTTTGGCTTTCGTCACCCATTTTAAATTAATTTTGCTATGCCCTTTTTCGAGGTTAGTATACTGTGCCTCTGTCTAACAGTGACACAGAAGTGATACCCAGGGTAAACCTACGATCTCCCATCCACTCATCAAGATTCCTCTTGAAGAGAATCAATGAGGGACTCTGCCTAACCTGGACTGGGATTTTACTCCAGAGTGAAGGGAGCCTCTGGGTTATGAATCTGTCCATCCAGAATGTCCTATTTATTTCAGTGCTGAGGTTCAAGTCTCTCGAGCGCGTAGCTCGATGGGATTTGGATTTTCTGAGGTGCAGCATGTCCATTAATTCCGGGTTGGACATGGCTTTATACGTCAGGCACAGATCGCCACTGAGCAGGCGGTATGCCACTGAGTAGAGCTGGAGTTTCTTTAACTGGGCAGCATATGGCATCTGTTTGAGCCCTTTGATCCTCTTGGTGAGGTACTTTTGGGGTCTTTCCAGTTGCTGCAGGTGTCTGGTAAGGTACATCCCAAAAGGGGCATTGTACTCAATTATGGGCCTGATGAGGGATGAGTAAAGAGGCACGATGACCTCCCCTGATCTAGATGTGAATCCCTTCATGATTAAGTGGGCTATATAAAATGTTTTTCTAACCACTTTGGCCATGTGGTTGTCAAATGAGAGATTGCTATCAACTTCGGTCCCCAGGTCCCTAATTACTTCTTCTGTACTTAATGGATTACTACCTATGTGGTCATTTGTGGGCACTTTGTTTTTGCCAAAGGGGATGACTATACACTTTTTGGCGTTTAGCTTGAGGCCATGGCTCTGGCACCAGTTGTCTGTTTCTATGAGGCCCTTTTGGAGGATGCTTGTGTCGGCTGGAGTCTCGATTATGGCACCCAGTTTGCAGTCATCTGCGAACTTGGTCAGCCACAGTCCTTCCGTGTTGGCCTGTACCTCCGAGAAATATATACCGAACAAGAGAGGTCCCAGGACTGAGCCTTGTGGGGCGCCACTTGTAACTGGTTTGGAGTCTGACATGGCTCCAGCAATTCTAACCATGTGGGTTCTGTCCTTGAGCCAGTTTGCAACCCATCTAGTGATATAGGGGTTTATATTTAAGCTGGTGAGCTTATCTATAATGCCCGAGTGGGGTATTATATCGAAGGCTTTAGCGAGGTCCAGGTAGGCTGTGTGGACCACCTTCCCCTAGTCAATGGCCTTGGTGACTGTTTCAAAGAAATCAACCATGTTTAAGAGGCAGGATCTGCCCTTAAAGCCGAACTGGGTAGGATCCAGTGTCTGTAGGTCCCCAATATCTTTATTTATGAGGTCCATGATGATCCTTTCCATAGCTTTTGCAGACCAGGCTAGTCAGGCTTATGGGGCGATAGTTTCCAGGATCCGTTAAGGCACCACCTTTGTGGAGAGGGACCACTGTTGCTGCACGCCACTCTTTGGGTACATATCCTGTAGTACGGCCGAGATTGAACAGTAGTTTTATGTTTGGGTTTAGCTCTTCTTGGAGTTCATGTAGGACGCAGCCCAGGACACAGTCTGATCCCACTGATGCTATGTTTTTTGCTTTGGAGAGGGCAGCTCTTACCTGAGAATCTGAGATGTCAGGGGGCAGCACTCTGCTGGGATAGATATTTGCCCTTTTGGTGGGGAGGGGGGGGAGAAGTTTGCGCTGAACCTGTCAGCTAGGATGTTGACAATGTCTGTGGGTTCGGTGTATTTTTTGTCATTTTGGACTAATTCTGAGCTTATCTGGGAATTCCCACCCAGGTTCCTAACATAACTAAAGAAAGCCTTGTGATTAACCTTAGTGTCCTGTGCAATTTTTCTCTCGAAGCTGGCCTTAGACGATTTTATGAGTGCCCGTAGTTTTTTGCTAATACTGATCAGAGATGCCTTCCGATTTTGCTCTATCATGTAGTAGCTTCCTCCTTCTATTGTATAGTTTGTTTATGGCTGGGGTCCACCAGACAGGACGTCTGCCTTTGGAGGATTGGGTCTTGGATTTATTTGGGATTGCATGATCCATGCATTCCTGAAGGTGTTCATAGAATGCGTTTATAAAAGATTCTGCGGTCTGGGCTGCATTTTCCACAGGCCCGGGGGCTTTGAAGGATTCCACCTCGGTTTTGTGAAATTTGCTTTAGAGAAGTTTTTCACTGTGGTTTGCAGGGCAGGGGGTGGAGTCAGGATGCGAATATCCAGTGAGATTAGTTTATGGTCTGATCTTACCAGTGAGGGATACACTTCTGGTCTGGAGCATAGAGTCCCCATGTTGGTGATGATCAGGTCCAGTATGTTTTCCCCTCTTGTGAGAGTGGTAACAAGTTGTTCCATAGCATTTGAGTTTATAAATTCTAGGAACTTTTGGGCTAGGGTATTGGAGCTAGAGTAATGCTCCCAGTCTATGTTTGGGTAGTTGAAGTTGCCCAATATAATGGTGTTTGGAGAGACCTTCATATTTTCCAGTGTTCTCAGGAAGGCCGAGTGGGGTTCCTGGGTTTGGGAGGGTGGTCTGTAGCAGGCTATAAACTGGAAGGCAGTTTTACCCACTGCTAGTTGCACATGGATAGTCTCTGATGCTTCGTGCTGTGCCACCAACCTAGAGGTGTGGGTATCTTTGGCGAATATTGATACTCCCCCTCCTTTTGTGGTTCGGTCCAAGTTTTGGGGCCGAAAAGCATGGTATGAGGTATAACCTGGTAGTACTGGGGTGCTCTTGGGAGCCTTGAACCAGGTTTCTGTTACTGCACAGATATCGATGTTCTCCATGCTAAGGAGAGTTTCGAGTGCGTGCATCTTGAGGTTTAGACTTCTGGCGTTGAGTAGCATTACTCTTAGTTTCTTATCCCTTGTGATACCTATGGAGGTGGGTTTGTCTTTTGAGCCTTGCCTAAAAAAGGCACTATGGGGGTAGCAAGAGCCTTTGCCAATATCCGAAAGCCCAGGGGTGACAGGTGCAAGCCGTCCCTAGCGAAGCATCGTGGCTTGTTGAGCATGTCATCCCAGGCTGACAGGCACTGGATCCCCTTGGAATGACACCAATACTTAAGCCAATTGTTGAAATTGATCATCTTGTCTTCATATTGTGGCATCATTCTTGGTGAGGGTAAGATGCTACTCAAGGTCAGGGTCATACCGGCCTGGGCTACATGCTCACAGAGCTCCTCTATGTCTCTTTTCATGTAGTCCAGGGAGGTACGTCTCAGGTCATTCACACCAGCATGGACAATGACGGAGTCATATTTGTACTTGCCTTGGAGTGACCTGAGTGCTTGTGTTATGTGGCGGATCCTAGCACCCGACAGGCAGCTCACCGTGACCTTCTCCTTGTTCAGCCTGGTGAGCGGGACGTCAGTGTGCCTGACGTTAGAGTCACCTATTACAAGTGTATCAGGAGTGTTGTTTAGTCTTACGGGCTGTGACTGTTCGGCACACTAGCTTTGTGAGCTATGTGTTGCACGTGTTTTGTTTTGGGGTAGCGGTTGCTTGGGTGTCTGCTTTGGAGGTCTCTGCTGCTTTGGCAGATTTTTATTTAGAGCCCCCGAGTATGTTTTTGTGTGTTTATGTGTTTGGTTTGCTGTCGTGGTAGGTCTATGTGAGACTGGAATTGTAGTGAGTGTGGTTTCCTTCTCCCCCTGACTGGTTTCACCAGTACTGAGTTGAGAGAGCTTAGCCTCCAGTATGGCTATATGGTTGCATCTCTCACATGTGTTGGAATTTGTTGGGAGGAGGAGAGGGTTGTCTGTGTACATGAGGCAGTTGTAACATTGCCTCAAGATTCCCAGATTCACCAGCTGGACCGGAGAGGAGATTGACAAATGACTTTTGGACATGCAAGAATAGTATTGGGAATTCCTTTATAATTGAAAAAAAGGGCCAATGGGGAGCGAGGTACTCAAGGGGAGTTTGTGAGGGTGTAGTGCTTTTAATATTTTAGTGCTGACTTATATAATTGCTTTAGTGAGCAAGTGCCAGGTAACTTAAATGCAATGTGTTACAGGTAACTTAAATGCAAAAACGACAAACAGTAACTTTCTTTCAAGTGAAACAAGGAAATAAGTACAGTAAGCAATGCAGATATCACTACGGATCCACAGAAGCGCTGAAAAGCCGCATTTTAGGTGGAATTAGCATTTCAGGGAAATAACAAGCAAACAAAGAACAAGCATACAAATAAAGCTAGATTCAGCAGGCCTGGATCTAGTCTATGCTACAGCAAACAAGGTGTACCAATTTCAGTAAGAAGCAGTTCAAATATGCAGGCACTATAAGCCTTTAACCAGAAATTCCCAGCTCAGAAGGGCAGAGTCCTGCCTCTCCTCCCACAAGAGTGCAGACCACGAACCCTTTTAATGTAAAATAACTGGCCTGAAGCCCAAGTGCTTAAACCAGAATTAATACACTTTTAGAATAACAGACACTGAGCCCTCAATCTGCAGTTCCCAACTTAGAAGAATGTAAGCTACCTGTTCTGCCACTACAGTGCAGACCACAAACCTTCTTAATGTAAAACAACTGGCCTGAAGCCCAAGTGCTTAAACCAGAATTAATACACTTTTAGAATAACAGACACTGATCCCTCAATCAGCAATTCCAAACTTAGAAGGATGTAAGCTACCTGTCCTGCCACCACAGTGCAGGCCACAAACCTTCCTAATGTAAAACAACCGGTCTGAAGCCCAAGTGCTTAATCCAAAAGACTTAGAATGATAGCTACACTTTAATCAAGTTACTACCAAGCAGTAATAAATACAATTGAATACTTTAAAGAATGCCTGGATTAGTGCTCAGGTTATACAAACAAAGCTAGATTCAGCAGGCCTGGATCTAGTCTATGCTACAGCAAACAAGGTGTACCAATTTCAGTAAGAAGCAGTTTAGATATGCTGGCACTATAAGCCTTTAACCAGAAATTCACAGCTAGAAGGGCAGAGTCCAGCCTCTCCTCCCACAAGAGTGCAGACCACGAACCCTTTTAATGTAAAATAACTGGCCTGAAGCCCAAGTGTTTAAAACAGAATTAATACACTTTTAGAATAACAGACATTGAGCCCTCAATCAGTAGTTCCCAACTTAGAAGGATGTAAGCTACCTGTCCTGCCACCACAGTGCAGACCACAAACCTTCCTAATGTAAAACAACTGGTCTGAAGCCCAAATGCTTAAACTAAAAGGCTTAGAATGAGTTACACCAAGCAGTAATAAATACAATTGAGTACTTTTAAGATGACGCAAAAGCAAAATAAAGTAGGAAGAAACACAAATACAGTAAAAGCAGATAAAAAAAAAAATTGAGTGAGCAAATGAGATGGACCCAAGAGTTACAGGACAGAAACAAGTGCAAATGCAGGCCTTCAAATCAGAAAGATGAGAGAGATGGAAGACCGCCCAAATGGCCAATAACTACAAATTCTGGGCCAGAACCACTCCTTATGTGGTAGACAGGTTATCTAGTGCTTACCACTCCCACTGATAAGCTAGAAGGCTTCCCTCCAACACAGAAAGGCTTGGGGGCTCAGAAGCTTACAAATAGTCCTGGATACAGCAAATCTGTATCTGGAACACTAATTACAGGAAAGGTAGGAAACAGGCTTACAATTTTTTTTTTTTCAGAAAAGTAGCAAAAACAGTAGTAAAAACAATTCACATGCAGTGCAAGCTGGCACACTTGAGTATATTAGTCCACACACAGTTTGAAAAAAATGTAATTAAATTAAAAAGGACTAAAAGCAAGTGCAGAAAGGGTTTATTAGGTAGAATGCGGTAAAGAGATGGGACTGGGGGAGTGTCCTAGATCAAATCTACAGTGGAGCGGGCACTGCAAAAGCCACCAAATTTAAACTACAACCAAGAACAGGGAGGGGAGGTGGGGAAAAGTTTCAACAGAGATGTGAGGAATCAGAGTGCAAATTACAAAACCAAAAAAATATATACTGATCTCTGTATATTTGCAGAACACTAAGACAGATATCTAAGCAACAATTTAGCTCTATAATACAGAATAATACAGAAAAATATACTCAGCTCTATATATTTGCAGATAGTCTTGTAAGGCTGTCTCTCAACACTTTAAATGCTTCATTCACACTTTCTTTAGCATATGTTTCACTTTCCAACACTAATCTCATCCTGTTGTTATAGTCCTCAATGTCCATTAAGACAAGTCCCCCTCCCTTGTCTGGTTTTAAAGTCTTAATAGGCAAAGATCTAAATAACTGCAGTGCCTCCCTTTCTTTCTTCGATTCATTCCATTCATTAGTTTTCACAGCATAATTTGTTAAAGCTCTTATGTCAAGCTCACACAAATGTTCAAAGAGTAGTAGTAAAGGGTGCATAGACGGGTTTATAAGTACTTAACACCCTTGTATTAGTATGTTGTTCTGTCGCCTTGTTACCAAACATAACATTCAGGTTAAGTTTGTGGGTGTAAAGTTTTAAATCCACTAGTTGTTGACAAGTTAAAACGAGCTGATGGCACAAATGTAAGCTGTTTAGAGAATAATTCAATTAAGTCAGGGTCTATATCGAAACTGGACAGACTGTATATTTTAAAATCCCCATCCTTGTTCATTACTACCCTACATTCCTTGTGGTTACCATGATCCAAAACCCTAGATGTTACCTTCTCTTTTTGTTGTTGCTGTTGTTGTAAAACTTGGTGGCCCCTCTCGTATTGTAGGGCCGTTGATGGTTCTGCCCTCTGTTGTTGCTTGAACCCTGCAAATCCTCATGCTGTTGTTGGGCATCTTCCTGCACCCAAAGGTTGCTGAAATTGTTATTTATATTCCAGTTTGGTGTACTAGCTACTGGTGCTGGTCACCCATGTCCTTCACAACCGCTCGGCCCTACACTAGGTGATGTCACTTCTTCATTCCGGCTTTCTCTGTTACCGTTGAGTGTGCGGGGGTGTGTGTTCCCTTGACCAATGGGATTGAGGTTCTGGGAAGGGGGTGGTGCTGGATAAGCAGTTCCATTTTTGTAGTCCCTAAGGTCTCTATTCAGTTTCTTAATTTTATTTTCAGTACATTTGTCGATTTGTTGGTCAATAGACACAAACATCCTCTTATAATCAAACTGGTATCTGAGGAAATTGCAATCCGATCTAATGTCTCTATTGAGTTCAGTAGTTTCAGATACCAGGCTCTCAATTGCAAGCAGGTAATGCTTGCACATCAAGTTAAGGAGCTCCAGTCCATGTTTGTTAAAAAGGTGGATTAATTCGGTATGAAAGGCAGTCCCTGCCTCCAGTCCTGTAGAATATTGCCAGGACCCGGAGGCCTTTCGGCACCACTCCTTCCTTGCTGCACTCAGTGAAATAGTTTATTTCTAATTGCAATTTCTTAAATTTCAATAGCTTGTAGTCTAATTTTTTTAAGTTAGCAGTAATTGGTAAGCTTCCCCCAGCCAGTCGTCCTAAATTCACATCCTTCTTACCTGGTTTAAGGGACGGTTGATCCCTTAACCATCCAGCAAGGTCAGGAAGACCAATAAGCCTCAGGAAGTCGCTCCAACCGGTAAACCTTCATGCGGTAAAGTATGACAGTTAGGTAACGTTCCATCTGCATTACTCTATTTGTTTGCACTCATATGCTGAGAATCTGAGTATCCGCAATAGTGTTAGTACCTGAAGTAGGAACCGCACAGTTGGATGGATTTACTGTGCTGGCTGCCTGTGAGAGGTTCGGCTGAGATAAACTGTCCACCCGAGCTGATAAATCTTCTAACCATTGGGCCATCACTCCTAGAAGAGTAGTGAGGTTACCCAATTCTGTTGCCGATGGATGTGGTGGGACGGACTACCTTTTCAATGGGAGATAGGACTTACAAGACTGACGGAAGCTAACTCTAATTCAAAATCTGTGGTGCATTTAGCCCAATGCCAAACTTGTCCAGTGTTCTACGTCGGGAAAACCGACAGAAGACTTAGAGAAAGGGTTTACGAGCACAGATATAGCATTAACAAGGTGAAATTGGAGAATGCCTTAGCTAGACATTGTGCCAGTTTCCCTGACCATGCCTTTCTTTATAGAACTATTGAACAAGGTGTACCCGACATTACAGGGGGTCCTTATCAGTTATTATTAGAAAAACAAGAGTTATTATGGCAGCTTTGGTTAGTTTCAAGCAGACCACCAGGTTTAAATGAAGTGACATCAATAACTTGTATTTTAAAACTAAAAAGTTTGTCTAGGTGAAGTTAGCCCTCATTTTGATATAATGAGTATCAAAGCACAATGAGATACAGGAGATGTTGTTGTTTGTCTTTCGGTTTTTCCCGGTTAGGGGTCGCCACAGTGGAACTAATGACTGGCAGTAGATTTTCATCAATGCTGAGGTGCCAGCTCGACGTTCAACCAAGGCACGCCCATTTACGCATGTCTTTCGAATGCCCACCCAACCGTGGGGAGGACATGCAGACTCCACACAGGAGGCACTCCCCGCACTCCAGCCGAGAATTGAACAGGAGAACCTCTTGCTGTGAGGCAACAACGCTACCGCTGCACCACCGCGGATGTCATTGAGATACAGGCGATACTATTTATATATTAATGTACTTATATATACATTTTTTTAATACTTTTTATATCTTTTATATTATAGCTCATGTAATTTTTAGATAGTATAAATGATATTTGGAATGTTTATTGAATAAAGTTTTTACTATTTACTATATGTGTATGTATATATATATATATATATATATATATATATATATATATAAAATACATAGAATATTTTGTATTTATACATTTATTTTTTAAAGAAATGTTTTGTATATGGGAGGAACATGGTTGGTTTGGAGAGATTTATTAGCTGAACAATTAACTAAAAAAGGGGTGTGTCATCCGCTATATTAAGTTTTGATTTCATTTGTTGATTGTCTGATGAAGTCTGGCTATTGAGCTGGACAAAAAGTGCTTTACGAACATTTTTGTATTTTTAACTTTACTTTATGCATTAAACATGTCGAATTTCAGTTCTCCGTTTCTTTCGATAGTTTTCCTAGTTTGTCCATGTCATTTTAGTTCTTTTATTTAAATGGAGAATAGTCAATTGCATGACTGCCAAATCATACACCAATGCACTGTACAAACACGTACACAAAAGCATGGATCTCACCATACCCAATAGAACCAAGACACTTTCCAAGCCAATCTGGTGGTCCACTGCCATAAACAAACTCTATAACAGAAGGAGAAAACTGATGAGGAATAAGGTGAAGTCCCAACACTGGAAAAACTCCCTTATCAGCCTCAACAAAAAGTTAAGATCCCTCATCAAATCCTCTAAAGCTAGCTATGAAAACAGAATTGCAGCAGATAGTAAAGACAACCACAAGGCTTTCTATAGTTATGTAAAGAATCTCCATGGCAATACCCAGATTTGCTCTAAGCTACTGCAAAATGGTACCTCCTATACCGAGCCAACAGATATTGCCAATATACTGGCCAACAGATTCAGTGCCAACTTTACCCCCCCCCCAAAGGCCCAATCACAATACCAGTAGACTGTCAGACACCCAGTATTACTGTTGCACAGGTTAAAACAGCACCGTCCAAAGCCAAGAATACAGCTTCTATGGGACCTGACAATATCCCTGGCTGTGCTCTACATGAACTACAGAGTGAACACCTGTGTGCCCTGTTCAATCACAGCCTCACCTCAGGCGTTGTCCCTACCAAATGGTGCACTGCTACAGTCATCCCTCTCCACAAAGGAGGAGCGACTACAGACCCTGGAAACTATCTCCCCATTAGCCTGACAAGTCTGATATGCAAAGCTATGGAACGCATCATCATGGACCTAATAAACAAGGATATAGGGAATCTCCAAACTCTGGATCCCACACAGTTTGGTTTTGTGAAGGGTAGATCATGCCTGCACAACCTGGTCGACGTCTTTGAGTCAGTCATCAGAGCGGTGGATGAACACAAGGTGGTTCATACAGCCTATCTTGATATGGCCAAGGCCTTTGATACCATTCCCCACTCAGGGATCATAGAAAAATTCACTAAGCTAGGCATCAACCCCTATATCACTAAGTGGGTTGCAAACTGGCTCACAGAACCCACAGTGTGAAAGTAGCTGACTCCAAGTAAGACTGCGAACCAATCACGAGTGGAGACCCACAGGGTTTGGTCCTGGGTCCTCTCCTGTTTGGTATCAACTTCTCTGAAGTCTAAGCCAACACGAAGGGACTCTGGCTGACAAAGTTCGCAGACGATTGCAAGTTGGGAGCTATTAACTCGGCAAGTGATATTGACATCTTACAGAAAGGCCTCACTGAGACCAACGACTGGTGTCAGAACCATGGCCTTAAGCTCAATGCCAAAAAATGTGTTGCCATCCCCTTTGGGAAAAAGCTGGTTCCCATGAATTACCACATCAATGGTAGTCCACTGAACACAGAAGGCGTTATAAGAGATCAGGGAACACAGGTTGAGAGCAACCTCTCTTTTGACCACCACATTGCCACTGTGGTCAGAAAGTCCTTCTATGTGGTACATCTCATTACTAAGGGTTTTGCATCCAGGAAGAGAGAGGTCATTGTCTCCCTCTACTCTTCCTTCATTAGACCAATCATCGAGTACAATGCCCCATTTGGCATGTACCTCACTAGACACCTGCAACAACTGCATCACAAAGAGGATCCTAGGCCTTAAACACTTCTCCTATATGGACAGACTCAAAAAACTCGAACTACTCCGTCTCATATTGCCTACTTAGAGGCGATCTCTGCTTGACTTACAAAGCCATGTCTGACCCAGCTCTGTTAGAAATGCTACAGCTAAAGAAATCCCAATCCCTCTGCACCACACATTCCAGAGACCCCAACCTCATTACCACAATCAACAAAACATGCTGGAGGGGACAGGTTCATAACCCAGAGACTGCCAATGCTATGGAACAGAATTCCCATACATGCCAAACAGAGCACCTCACTAGCCCTCTTCAAGATAAATCTTGATGAGTGAATGGGAAATAGAAAATTCACCCAGGGGATCACTCCAGTGGCTCTACTCAACAGACACTGGGAACTAAGGTCGTGTGGCATGATGCCAGGGTAATCCTATGGGCTAGGCTTGTAAAGGCTCCAGGGTCATTAGCCTAGTACACACCTTTGAACTTATGAACCTTTCTTTACTTGTGTATTTAAATTAAACAAAGTATGTCTGACTTTGTCTTCAAGACCTTTTCTAATGTCTTTCTCACAGAATTGTTCAAAGAATTTTAAGGTGTTATGTAGGGTAGGGTTATACACTGAGGCTTGTTTAAACATTTTCTTATATGAACATATTTTAATAAGTAATTTAAATCAAGTTTTCTACTATAAAATGTAAGATCTATGACAGTCCTAGTCAAATTGGCTCTGACTTGGAATAAAATTCAAGCCTAAATCAAGAACTTTGTAGTGACACTCATTAAGTACAAAATCTGAAAGGTTAAAAATCTTAGTCGTGGAACTCGCATTTTGTACAGCAGTTAATGTCTTTTGCGCCTCCTGCTCCTTCTCCTGCTGTGATGTGAATAGTTACCGATTTTCCCTCAATTTGAGTTTTTTGAATGTTTCTCAAAGTTATTTTTTCTGAGGCAGAATTTGTCCCAGAAGAATATAAGGGAAGTTCTGTAAAGTCTGACACCATGTTGTTAAACCTAAAGACATGATCTCCGTACCCTCATCATTCTGCATCGAAAACACTCGCAACATTATTTCCTTGGAGAATTTCTGCTGGTTTTAAAGGAATAGGGGACACATTTCTGTTATTATTAATCTTGATGTTGCCAATAATAGTCAACACTGTCTTTGTTCCACTTCTACTGTTTTTCCATGGTTACTTGAAGTAGTACTGCCAAGATATGCTGTATGTGCTGCATAAGCAGCTAGATCTCTAATAATCTTGTTCTGTTTGTGTAATACTGTAGTTTTGCCAAAGCACTCCACCATAGTAAAAATGCTGTCATAATCACCATGTAACGCTCCATGTTCACTAAGCAAACATTGTGTAAGTTCATCTATGTTAATAATATCCTCTTTCAACGGGCTTAAAGTAATGGTGTTGTTCTTAATTAGCATTCATAAGAAGTCAAGTCCAGCATTATTAAAAAACTGCACAGATTCATCATAAAATGTAATGTCCAACTTGATCCCATTTAGAATTTTAATGAATTGGAGCCTCCTTTGGTACAATGCCCAGGGGATTCAATCTTCAAAACACTGATTCTCTACCAAAATAACCTTGTATGTTTTTAGACATTTTTCTTGATCAAACAAGTGAACTTTAACATCTTGCTTACTTACATGCTGGCTCATTTTACTTTTGGCCAACATCGGAAAATGGGTTATCACTGCTGTTTAATAAAGTGGCTACTTTATTACCAGTTCGATGATCAGCCTCCACAATAGTTGTACCTTCGTCAAAGGAATCCTGTATGCGGTTACAATCGCTTTTATTAAAGACTCCAATACCATTCCGTTTGATGAAACAATTTAAAGATTTCTACATCTATTCCCATAAGACTTATCAAATCCTGTAGAATTTTGTCGTGGCTTTCAGGAACCAAATTGATAATCAAATCACATAGCTCATATACTTACATGCCTGCCATCAGCCAATACAGAACAATTAACCACAAAAAAAATGACTGGATAAAACCAAAAAGTGGTAACTTGACTCTCGTAAACAAAAACTAATAAAAAACACTGGTTAAAAGCAGAACAAAGAAGGAGCCACTAAACCTGGATTAGCGTAACAAAGTTTAATCTCTACTTTTGTCAGTCACCTTCATCAGAATAAACCCCATTTAAAATTCAATGTTTAAATATAGTGTATCATCCAATCAGCTTGTAAAAAAATTACCAAAAGTCAAAGTCAAGTTAAAGTAAACTTTATTGTCATTCAGAAATCACACAAGTACAAAACCTGAATAAAATTCCATGTCTCCGGACTCAATGTGCAGACAACATATAGACTATTTTCACAGACATTTACACATGTAACACCTAGCTATAACATGCAGGTAGACAAACACTGCACATAATTAGAAAACACATTAAGACTTTTCGAACTGAACACTTACTTGCATGAAACTTTAGAATTGCACAGGTACTTAGTTAAGACATTGCATTGATCCTTGTACAGAAAGAGACATTTGAGTATTGTACTGTGAACATTAGAGTATGGAGTTATGGACCTCAGAGTATTGCATTATGGTTAATTTAAGAATTTGCATGTATTGCACTGAAAGGGGAGATATTTTACTGCATTGCTACTGGCTTAGATGGCCTGCAAGTTACAGTCATGATGAATAAGGCACTAAGTATTAGGTGAGAATGGTAACCAGGTTCTTGTACAATTTGAGACAGTTTCTACTGACCCAGTTGGACATCATGGATTGTTGTGGTTATTAGAGTTCAGCAGCCTGATGAAATTAGGGAAGAAGCTGTTCCTGAATCTCATAGTTCTGCAACGTATGCTTTGGAAGCGCTTTCCGGATGATAGATGCAGAATCATCAAGCAGGGTGAGTGCAGTCTTTAATTATTCCTCTAGATAAGTACAAGTCATGGATAGGTGGTAAGATGGTCTTAATGATCCTCTCGGCTATCTTCACCACTCTCTGGAGGGATATGCGTTCATAGGTAGAGCAGCTTCCATACCATACTACTATGAACTTACCATGCTTTGAGGTTGTTCGTCAGGATGCTTTCTATCATACCTCTGTAGAAGGTAGTGAGAACTGTCAATGGGAGATTCACTCTCCTCAGTCTTCTTAAAAAGTGCAATCTCTGGTGCATTTTCTTGACTATAGCATTTGTATTCCAAGACAAGTCCTCATCGATGTGCACTCCCAGAAACTTCATGCTTCTCACCCTTTCAACTATTTCCCCATTGATGGTGAGGGGATAATGTTCCTTGCGATTTTTCCTGCAGTCCACAATCGTCTCTTTTGTCTTGGTCACATTTAGTGCTAAGTTATTTCCACACCAGGTAAACAGTTGTTCCACCTCATCGCTATATGCTGTTTCATCGTCATTACTGATGAGACCCACCACCTTTGTGTCATCAGCAAACTTGATGTGATTTGTATTGTACCTGGCTGTACAATCATGTGTTAACAGGGTGAACAGCAAGGGGACTTAGTACACATCTTTGTGGAACTCCAGTGTTAAGAGTGATGCTATCTGAGTAGTTACTTCCTATGCACACTTTCTGAGATCTGTCTGAGATAAAGTCAAGAATCCAGTTACAAAGTGAAGTGTTTTGATACCTAGTTGGAGTAGCTTCGTTACCAGATGAAGAGGGATGACCGTGTTAAAAGCAGAGCTGAAGTCAATGAATAGTACCCTCGCATAGGTGTTTTTATTCTCAAGGTGTTGCAGCAATAGATGGAGTGCTAGAGAGATGGTATCTGGCGTAGAGCGGTTTGGGTCAAGATCAGCAGGCAGCCCAGATGTTATGGCATTCTTGACCAGCCTTTCAAAACACTTCATCACTGTGGAGGTGAGGGCTACAAGGCAGTAGTCATTAAGGCAAGATCGTGAAGACTTCTTTGGTAATGGAATGATTGTTGTATCCTTGAAGCATTTCAGAAGTATGTGCTGACTCAGAGAGTTACTTAAGATATCCATGAGGACATCTGTTAGCTGCACTGCACAGTCCTGAGCACACACCCTAGGATGTTGTCAGGCCCAGCTGCTTTTCTCGGGTTAACTCTGGACAGTGCCCTCTGGACATCATCTGAGTTGAGGGTGAACATCTTCTCATTATGACTGACGGGCATTTTCTTTGCTGTTGTTCTTACAACACTTACAAAACTTAAAACATTTCAATTATCCATTTCATTAATAGCAAGTCTTCTGTCTTTTACAAAACACTTAATGTTCACCATTCTATTTAACCCAGGAAACTGATCTGCTAATAACTTTATTTGCCATTCGGGTTCTCTTTGTTCAACAACATTTTTATAACTACCTTCCCTCACATTGAAGGATATTTGTGCTGACATTCCAAACATAATTTTTTATACTTGGTACACTTTACAGTGGGTTTATATAATGCAATATGACCCTTCATTTTAATTAAATAAGTATGTTCTTTTATTCTCTTGCTAAGACTTCTAGTTGTCATGCCAGCATAGACGGTTTGAACCAGGAACATTTACTGACATAAATAACCCCCCTAGTGAGGCAGTTGAATCTACCAGGAACTTTGACTGGTTTACTTTAGATGTTTTGTGTTTTTATATATATGTATGTATATAAAAAAAAACATGTACATACAGGTCTTCTTTTATTTTATCTATGTGCACATACACAGACATACCCACACCTATAAATATATGTACATTCACACATATGAAAACAGTTGAATATGCACATAATCAACCAAGCAAACAAATAAAACACACTCCGGCAACCACACATGCAATAAGGATTACAACTAACCCCGAAGTAAAACACACACTACCTTAACTTTCAGCTTCTTTGCTGAAAAAAGTCTGGACAAAGCCAAAAATAACTGAGTTGCTGTTAATAAAGACCCAAAACTAGGAGAATTTTTGAATGTTAACCTAATTCACTTAAAAGCAATTAGAACAGCAAGTTTTGTATAAATATGCATTTTCTGAGCAAAAAGTAGGTAACAATAGTCCAACGTTTTGCCACTCAATTCAAGTCTCAGTCTTGTACCCTCTGCTCACTTTCAATGCTATGGAGATATACTCTTATGTTTTAATGGATACTTGGCACTGGTTTGTGAGAGGCAGGCAACCATAATATCCTAATGGCTGCATAACAGCCACTATATGGGATGTCTATTCTATTCTACTCTTAAATGTAGTACGTTTACACAGATGGGGAAGGAATAATCTCACTCTAATTTGTTTAGCTGCAAATTGCTTGTTTTACAAGTGTAATTACTGGATATACAGTTTCCCTGTGCTTGTTGTCTTGATAGTGCTAGCAGATCTGCAATGAACTTCATGCAAGTCATGAATACCATAGTGTTTGGCAGAACATTTTCTCCTGCAGTTATTTCTTAATAACAGAAGAATGCCTTTCTTTTATAACAAGAAGAATACACATTTACTTAAAGCCCTTACTGCACCCAAAACAACATGTGTTTGAGTGGCGGCACAAACACTTGAGGGAACAGACATGGGAGAGGATAAGAAAAGTGGCTGACACTGGCTCCTCCACCCTGGGGATGAGAGGAACTGCCCAAGTTCACTACAATAACAGTATTAAGACCTTGGTGTGCTCTGCAGTGGAAGCACACATGCATCAACTGGAGGCAGTGATTCAGGAGTTCCCAGTGGGGTAGAAGGGTGGCAGACGGTTAATCTGCACTCACCTGGAGCAATGTGAACCTGCACCAGTATCCTCAATCTTCTCACCATTCCCAGATGTGTCAGGATGACCTTAGGGAGACAGAGCTGGTGAATGAGAGGAGTTGCTGTTAGCTGATGGTCAACTGAAAGGAAGGGGAAAAAATACAGAAATACACTATTTTTCCTTGTCTGAATTTACCTTTTCACATATTCCAATTCTTGCTAGTTTGCCAGGTGTCGTCTGCACGGGTGCACCAACTGGCAACTTGCTCCTGATTGGCAGCCCACTCCCTCCCACACCACACTGCCTAGTCTACCTCACAATACATTTAACTGAAAGTTGAATAATGCAAATATGTATCTTTGTGTAAAATAACCAAAGGGGAAAAAACAAATATAGTGTTTCAGGATACATCCATCCATCCACAACTCCTTTTCCAATTTTTGCACATGGGGTCAGGGTGTCACTTTAACAGTGACAATCATCTAGAGCCAAAGACATTTTCAGTATATTCCAATACTCCTCCTAACTGCTATTTACTAATCTCTGAAAAGAAAACTTATTACCCCAGTGGAAACTAAAATCAATCTTTTACAGTAACTACTCACAAGATGCTCACTAGAAATGAGCATCTACAGTAATTAGTGTTTAGTGAAGTGTAGCTCTCATGGTTGCACACTGATCAAAACAGACTATCTGCAGGCACATCCTGGATGAAACAAAATTCACAAAAAATACAACTACTAATGCACAAACATGGGAGTAATCCCAGAAGGTAGCCAGTCCTGCAGACAACTGAAACAATGAGCAAATATTTTTAAGCACAGAAAAAGAAATGTGGATTAACTTTAGTAGGAAATATAAGAGTGAAGCAGCAGGTGAGAACAGAGGGTTGAAGTAAAAGTGATGTATGTGAGAGGTGAGTTAGGTGATGTGTCCAGTGGAAGGGCACTTGGTCAGACTTTACCTGGGTGCAGCATTCTCCCATATCTGTGAGCATGAGGTCCAGTATGTTAGAGCCTCTACTGGCCATATTCACTACTTGGTCAAGGGTGTTTGTATTTATGAAGTTCAGGAATCTCTGTGCCTGAGATTTGAAGCTAAATAGGATTCCCAATCTACAGAGGGTTAAAGTCTTTCATGAGTAGGATGTTAGGTTGGATTGTAAGTGGTTCCGTTAGGTCCAAGAATGCTCTGTGAGCTTTTTGGGACTGACAGAGTACTGGTGCAAAAATGGAGAAGGAGTGGTTGGTACAGTGCAGTTTGGTGGGTCTGCAGCAAGGAAGTTAATTAGGAGAGGTTACAGAGGTTGTAGCAGATGGCTTTACCATGGCGCTTGGCAGCAAAAGGCACAAAGGCACCTGTTTTAAGTAACTTGAAAAGAAGAGACCCTAGGAGTAGCTCAATTCTGTAGGAGACTGGTAGCCAACTGGCTTTGGAGAGGATGGTGCATTAGTGTTCCTTGGGGGCTGGAAGAGTTGAAAATGAATCAGTAGGTTTTGTTTTCAGTGGACTGTAGAGTGAATGCTTTTGTTTTTTCATTTTAAAAAGCTGTGGCTATGATGGTGGGGGCATGAACTTAAGTTGATCAAGTACTACCTAGCACACTTCTTAGCATTAGTATTTCACAAACTAGCAACTACTGCAAACAGCCACTGCTACCTGCATTTACCAAACATTAAAAAAAAAACACACCAAGCAATGAATAGCTATAACTCTATACACATCAATATTCAAACCACAAAACCTTGTATCCTTATCAACACTGCCCCCTAACAAATATTCTCAAATAAGAGGAAAAAATAGAACCTGCTTACTGCAAAACACTTACCCTCAATGGTAATCCTGTTGCTTAGTGGTGATGTGGAGCCTAAATCCAGACCAATAGTCTGTAATCCAAAACAAAATAATCCCATCACAATATGACTGAAAATACAATACAAATGCTATAAATTCTGAATTAAGCCTTAGAAATTCTGGACTGGAATAAATCTAAACAAAATGGATGCATTACTTATAACTGAAACCTGGTTAAAGTAAAAAAAAAAAAAAAAAAAAAAAATTCTTCCACCAAGATATAACAAACTGACCATCCACTTAAAAGGGCTGGTGGAACTACATTACCATCAAATCGACTTCTAATTTTCACTTCCTATATTTGACAACTCTGAAGTTCTCATAGGTACCAACAACTTGCATACACAAAAACATACACGCACAGCTGCTACCTGTATACCTCCAGATTCTACCAACAGCATGAACACACAAGAGAATATCAGTAACAACCTGCTGACTCAAGGGAAAGACAGACAAATCCCCTCCAAAAGGAAAGTTACAATACAGCATGTAAAATAAATATGTAGCCATTTCAAATGGTGGCTACAATACCTGAAACAAATCAATCAAAACAAGCACTCTGTATAATCTGCATAGACAGTCACCAAGATGCATGTCAGAAAGTTCCTACAAAAAAATAAAACCAACAACTTCTAGCACCAAACACCCTACCAAGGCAGTACCTATAAAGAGCATCAGAAACAACAGCATGTCTCATTGCAATTTTCATAAACGGGTCAACAGCAAAAAAAAGTCATTCATTTTCTATGGGAAAAAAAATACGTAATTCCATTCCTAAGGGAGACAATTCAACAAAATTATCAAACTACAAACCCACTGCTGTAAAGTACTAGAGAAATGCATGCACTCATACATTTTAGGACATAACATCTAGAAAGTAAATCAGGACAAAAACCAAGGTCAATCAGTAGCCTCCATGTTTTTCGATCTAGCAAAAGCCTTCCATATAGTCTCACATGAGCTGAACAGACACAGTTATACCACAAGGTGATTTCATACCTGTCTTGGTAACAAAAATTCTATTGTTGTCTGACATATTTATCAATGGCATGTACAATTATGTTAAAAATATCAACGTAGTTCAATACACAGCCAATAACTTGGACTCACTACAAAAATTACACAAACACCATATTGCACTTAATGACAGATCACCAAACAAATGCAAAGAAAACAAAGTTGTTTTTTTCCTGTTCTGAATCAATCCAAGGCTCAGATTTCAAAATCACAACAGTGCAAAACATTACTACAGAGAAACTCAAGTATGTACTAAAATGCTAGGAGCTACCATAGACAGCAAACTGAAATCTGACCAAAATGTAGATTTTGATATATCCAAGACAATCAAAAAAGGTATGTTACATAAATCCAAACCGTAGTCATCAGAACAAATGTCAGTTATAAGCAAAAACTGTTAAACTTCCTGTCCTTTTATAAAGGTACAGCAGCCTGAATATGAGCCAGGTAACCATTTAAAATGTCTGGACTCACAATGCTGAATTCTGAAATATACAGACAACCCAAACTTAATATACTAAGTCTGAGATTATAGTTTCTCAGAAAGTTCCCTCTCCTCCAAAGAATGACAATCTGCGAGTTAGCATATTAAGTCGGGGGGGGGATACGAGGGCTTCTCCCCTCCGCAAAACAAGTTTAAGGAAAAGAATGATATTAAATATTCACTCTAATTTTGGATTTTTTTCAGTGTATTGAGACTTGGCATTGCAAGTTTTGACATTTCAATAGAGAGCAGAAGAGGCACACTGACATTCTCTAACAATTGGCAAAAGAGTTTAGGAAAAAAGAACCAGAGTAATACGGTATGTACAACTGACTACTAATTATACTAATCAAAGGTACAACCTGCAGATATTACTGTGCAGTTATGAAGATATGGATGCTAACAGGCGTGCTGGTTTTTTTTCACTTTTCTATTTTTTCAGCACCTGGTGAAATTTGGGATAACATACTAACCTGCCAGAGGAGTCAGGAAAGCAGCAGGCATGAATATGGATTAGGTGTTGCACCTGCATATGTTAGAATTCACTACTGCATTGCTACTGTTGCCAGCATGGCTGCTTAACTTCATCATTGCTTACTGCTTTGCTTAGTTTTCTGTGATACATAACTTGTACTTGCATGTGTTAACTGTGCTACTGACCCCTCTTATTGCTAGGATGTCCCTTACATTGACTGCAAATTACAGTACAGACTGGCACTGGGTTTAACAAAGCCATTATGGTTGCTGGTGCCCACCTTGCTACTTGTGCACCTAGCACCATTCTGTGCTGTGTAAATATCTACCTACTGTGTCTGTCATGCACTCTACCCCCGTCAGCATGGCATGCTGTATTGACAGACTGTCCTTTCCTATGCAGAGTGCCAGTTTCACATGGCATACCATTGGCATGTGGATGATGGGTGGCCTGCTGCTCCTGGAGTGATGCATGTCATGATTATCCATTTAAATGAGACCTCAATAATAGACATGGGTGTCAATGGACTTCTTAACCAAGATGTCTTGCAGTCATCTACAAAAAAAGTTCAACACCTTTCATTTATATGTTCAGAACCAAGACACAGAGAGAGGTAAAGCTCGAACCTTTAGCAGCTTGGGTGCCAGTAAGAGTTAGTTGGAGGACAGGAGTAAACAGTCACTTTCTGCTCACTCAACTAGGAGGGAGAGGGGAGGAAGAGATGGCTCTGGCTCACCACATGGGAGATACCTAAGAGCATTAGGTGCTTTCCAGTGGAGCCTGAGCCTGCCAAGCACTGCTATCATGCTCACATCAGGAGATGGCAGTGGCAAAGGTTGGAAGAGCTGCTGAGGGGAGTGCTCCCAGGGGAAAAGGCAGGATGCCCTCACTGCCAGCAAGATGTCCCTATCTCAACTATCCATCTCCTGCCAGAGAACAAAGGACCAATCAGGATTCCAGGCACAAACAAATGGGCAGTGTGGTTCTCACCTAGCAAGCAATGGCTGACTCCCATGTCCCAGGAACAAATGGGTCAAAATGGATGTTGATAAGGGGGTCATCAGGCAAGGTCTCCAGACTTGGGGGGGGGGGGTTAAAATGTCTTTCAATGCATCAAGCCAATAAAACCTAGCTTTTGACCAACCCTAAGTATTCCACAAAAATGTGACTATATGCCGGTTTCACCACAAGTGTTTTAAAATGTTTTGGAATTAAAGTTTTGGAAGTAACAGCTGGTGTAGTATTTCTTCTCTGTCTTTATTCACACTGTACAGTTAGTCATTCTTCAACTTAATAAATGTGTATGGTAAGAGCCTGTTCTACTCTATCTTTCCTTCTTCTCTGGCTACATTTTCTCTGACTCTTTTTAATATGTTGTCTTTTCATTGTTGTTGTGTCTTTTGGCTTTTCCCGGTTAGGGGTCGCCACAGCGGAACTCCGGTCCGCTAATAATTGGCAGTAGATTTTTACGTGCCGAGTTGCCGGCCCTGACGCACAGCCTTCAACGAAGGTACGCCCATTCACGCATATCTCGACACAGAAGACGCTCTAGCTGAGAATCGAACAGGACATCTTACTGTGAGGCGACAACGCTACCGCAGCACCACCACCGCAGTCTTTTCAATGTGTTTTCTTAAAAAAAAATCACTACTTATCAGCAAATCTGCCAAGTCAAGAACAATTATGTCAGTACAATAACATGAAGAGAGAGTATAGCCGCTTCAGCTAAGAATACAGGTAAGGAATTACTTTTCATTTCTTCACCTACAAAAGACAACTCATGACAGGGATTTTCTTCTGCTTTTGATTAGTAACTTCTGTTTTTAAGTATCTGCTGCTGAGAGTTCTGTTTCTTACCACCCCTCTGTTTTAATTTTACAGAGGGAAACCTATGATTCTGTTCATGTTTCCTTTTATCTTTTCTCACTGACTTTATCACAATGGATTTTTTCTTCTTCTGTCTCAGAAGTATCCTTCACTAATTTAGCGACTGGAGTGTTCAAACAATCTTCTATATCATGCACTATGGGTTCTTCGCTATCAGTCTTTATAGGGAGTACTTGCACCAGCTTAACATCTGGGTTTTCCTGATAAAAAATTGATTCTTTTCTATCAAACAGTTTCTGTAGAGAAGTCTTTCACTAATTTAACATCCTTTTTTGTTGTTGTTGGCACTGTTCTTTATAATACACAGGTTTACCACTACCTTCTAGCTAAAGTAGATTCTATTTTTTCTGAATATTCTATACCTATCCCACTGTTTTTGGCAGGAGTGTGTATTTTTGGCAGTACTTTGCCACGTCTGTCTGTCAACCATCAGCCCCTCCCTTTTCAAAAGAAGCATTTGTTCCCCATCATCCAGGGACAGACAACCAGAAAGGGCAATTGCCTAGACAGCACTCTTTTCTATTTTCTCCGTCCATATGCTGAACACTATAAGTTAGGTGAGAGAAACAGACACACAGTGGGCAGTCTTTGAAAGATGTACCCTCCCTGCCAGGACCATTAATTAAACCCCGGTATCTAGGTCACAGGACTCCATCTCACTGTGTGACAGAGCCAGGCAGGAGTGTGTGCTTTTAATAATTTATCAGAAGGTTCATCACCTATCCCTTTATATTTATCAGGAATATGTATGTTGAGCATATCAAGCCGCTGCTGTTCTCCCTCATCCATACTAGGAGTATGCTCCAACCTTGTTTTATCAGGAATATGTATGTTGAGCATGTCAAGCGGCTGCTGTTCTCCCTCATCCATACTAGGAGTATGCCCCAACCTTGTGTCATCAGGAATATGTAGGTTGAGCATGCCAAGCCGCTGCTGTTCTCCCTCATCCATACTAGGAGTATGCTCCACTCTTGTATTATCAGGAATATGTAGGCTGAGCGTGTCAAGCCGCTGCTGTTCGCCCTCATCCATACTAGGAGTATGCTCCAACCGTGTGTTATCAGGAATATGTAGGTTGAGCGTGTCAATCTGCTGTTCTCCCTCATCCATACTAGGAGTATGCTCCAACCTTGTTTTATCAGGAATATGTATGTTGAGCGTGTCAAGCCGCTGCTGTTCTCCCTCATCCATACTAGGAGTATGCTCCAACCTTGTGTTCTCAGTAGAACGTCTTACTACAGCTGCTGCTCTCCCCCACTTTCACTACCAGCAGTTTCTTTATCAGGAGTGTGTAACTTTAACTGAGCAAAGTACAGTTGTGTACACTTTCCATAAATGTAGATGTTCGAGTGTATTCACTGTTGCAGTCATTACAGTTGGGTAATCCTGCTGGCAGGTTGCCCTCAGTCGGCCTGAATTGCAAAGTCCTGGGTCCTGCGTCGGCTGCTGTCGCCCCTTCCCTGACGTCAGGTCGTCAGGGGTATAAAAGATGCGGCCGATGCCATTTTCTTTAGTTTTTCTTGCCCCAGATGTCAGGTGCCCCCTAAAAGGGTAGCCAAAATGTATTTATTTATTTATTTTATTTTATTTTACATTTGTTGACCGGGCTAGTCTAGCAGGATATGTGTCCATTTTCAGTAGAGGCCCGGGGAGAAAAGCTCCAAGATAAACTAAGTGAAAAAACTTAAAAATCATTTTAACATAGGACTAGAAGAAGAATAAGACATATTAAGATATACATTGCAAATTACAAAATAAAACCTTGGAAGAATAAAAAGTAATAAGATAACTATGTAGCTGCATACGTTATGTACTATGCTTCTAGCAGGTTATAATGTAAAAATCAGAGAGGACAAAGCAAAGAGCTTTAATGCTAGAATATTATAACAAAACAGTGTGAAATGCAGGTAATTATACAATAAAGAAGGACAAGTGAAGAAACAGTAATATATACATATATGCACCAATATAAACTTCACCTTCATCTACCAGCAAATATACCACACAGGTTGTATAAATCAGAGAAGGAAAGAAAAGTTCCAGCAGAAAAAAGGAGGATGGCGGGTGGGTAACCTGGACTGCAACAGTAAATACACTCGAACATCTACATTTATGGTAAGTGTACACAACTGTACTAGGTTCTTCATGTTTCACTGTTGCAGTCATTACATTTAGGTAGATTCCCAAAGCTATGGTTGGGAGGCTGGAGCTAAACAGCATTAGGAGCGGCTATGAGGCCCTGCAGAACTGCAGTGGCAAAGCCTGCCCCGGATTTAGAGTAGAGAGGCAGATGATAGTGCTTTGTAAAGGTGTGCACTGAACTCCAAGTAGCAGCCTCTAAAATGTCCTTGGTTGGTACTCCCCTGAGAAAGGCTGCTGAAGTGGCTGCAGCTCTGGTTGAATGTGGCCTAATGACCCTAGGCACTGGCTTGCCATGGTGTAAGTAGCAGAAACGAATGCAGTGGCCTATCCACTTTGAAATAGTCTGCTTTGAGAGAGCCTTTCCTTGTGATCCTGCAGCATATGCCACTAGTAATTGCTCGGTCTTTCTGAAAACTTTGGTTCTGTCCAAGTAGAATCTAAGCTGTCTGTGTACGTCCAAAGAATGCAGAATTCTCTCCCCCTTGTCCTGTAGATTTGGATAAAAAGTTGGCAGATGAATAGTTTGGTAAAGAGCCACAATGAACACCACCTTAGGCATAAATGTTGGGTTTGTCCTCAGAGAGACACTGTCTGGATAAAAAATGATAAAAGGTTCCACAGCCATGAGTGCCTGCAGCTCTGAAACTCATCTTGCAGAAGTTATTGCTAGGAGCAGAGCTGTTTTCCAAGATAAAAACTTTACATCAGCAGTAGCAGCTGGCTCAAAAGGAGGCAGGGTGAGTTTTTGCAAGACATAGTTGAGGTCCCATGCAGGCATTGGCAAGCTTCTTGGAGGCCTTAAATTTTTGGCTCCTCTGAGGTACTGTTTTAATAAGGGATGAAAAAAGATTGGTGGCTCGGTATTGTAATGAGCCGAAATGGCAGAGGCATGAATTTTAATAGATGAAAAAGATAGGCCTTTGTCCAACATCTCAGTTAAGTATTGCAAAATCTGAGGAATATTTGGCACTGCTGTATCAGTTCCTTGTGCCTGGTTCCAAGCACAGAATCTCTTCCATTTTCCAGCATAAGATTTTCTAGTACTAGGCCTTCTGGCCTCCAAAATGACATCCATCACAGCTTTACTGAGAGGTGTGTTTTGTATGACTACATTATCCGCCATGCTGCCAGGTTTAAAGTTCTGAGTTGGCTGTGCATGATCTGATTGTTTTGCTGGGACAGTAGATGAGGTATTTGAGGTAAGGTCCAAGCTGGGCATTGAGACAAGTTCGAGGCCAGTCTGGGGCAATCAGTATCATTTTTGGCTTTTCCTGTCTGACCTTTAGGAGTACCTTGGGGAGGAGAGGCAGAGGGGGAAAGGCATATACTGACAGGTTTTTCCAGCTGAAAGATAGGGCGTCCACCTTCCATGCTTGTCTGTGATAAGTCCTTGTGCAGAATCATTTTAGCTGGTAGTTGAGGGGAGGCAAATAGATCTATGTCCGGGCATCCCCATTTCCTTGTTATCATGCTGAAGACTTGTGGAGCCAGCTGCCACTCATGGGGATCCATGATGTTTCTGCTTAGTTCATCTGCCAGAGTATTTTTCCTTCCTGGCAGGAATTGTGCCTGCAGATGTACTTGGTAAGTTAATGCTGGGTCCCACAAAGTCATGGCTAGACTGCAAAGGGGGTAAGAATGTGTGCCCCCCTGCTTGTTAATGTACTACATGACCGTGGTGTTGTCTGTCTTTATCAGTAGTTGACCTGGATGAAGTAGGTCCTTGAAGGCTGTCAGGGCATTCTGAACAGCTAGCATCTCTTTGTGATTGATATGTAGATGCATTTGGGTTGAGGACCATGTGCCCTGAATGCATCTTCCTGCCATGTGGGCCCCCCAGGCATAATCTGATGCATCTGTTGTTAGTGTCTGCCTGGCTGGGGGTAATGTGAATGGCTGCCCCTTGTTTTGGTGACAAGCCTTTGCCCACCATCGAAACTCCTGTTGTAGGCAGGGAATAAGAGTAATCATTGTTTCCAGGCTGTGGCAATGTTGAGTCCAAACACTTTTTAAGTACCATTGAAGCTTCCTCATATGCAGTCTTGCATATGGAATTAGTAGGATGCAGGATGCCATGAAGCCCAAAGCCTGCAGAATTTTTCTTGCAGATAACTGGGCCTTTGTTGCAAACATTTTGAAATAGGTAGTCAGTTGCCTTTGTTTGTCTGGCGTGAGATAAGCCATCTGGGAAGTTGTATTTAAGCTTGCACCCAAGAATATTATCTCTTGAGAGGGTACTAGTTTTGATTTCTTTTCGTTGACTGTGTACCCTAGGCATGTTAGAAGTCTTTTCACAAACGCCAGATGCTGTAGAAGAATGTCCATGTTCTCTGCTTGAATTAGGCATTCATCCAAGTAAGGATATATTTGTATTCCTCTTTGTCTGCAGAATGCAATTACTGGTGCCAAGCACTTTGTAAAGACCCTGGGTGCAATAGATAAGCCAAAGGCCAGTGCAGAGAATTGCTAATGCATTGAGCCAGCCTTGAATCTGAGGTATCTTCTGCATAACTGTCTGACTAGGACATGCAGGTATGCCTCTTTTAGGTCTAGAGTCACCAGCCAAGCGTTCTTGCCCAGCATGGGCAGAAGCTGCTGCAAAGTCATCATCTTGAATTTTGGTATATCCAGGAATGTGTTCAGAATAGATGGGTCCCAGTATTGGTATCCAGGTCTAGTCCTTTCTGGGTATCAAGAACAGTCTTGAGTAAAATCCTTGTCCCTGCTCTTGCTCTGGTACTTGTTGAATGGCTCCCATGTCCATGAGGGATGAGACTTGTTTTTGTGCCTCTGCCCATTGATTTTTTGGCAGATCTGGCCAGCCATGTGCCTTTGGCAGGGAATGGAAATGGAATTTGTACCCTTGTGACATGATATTTAGAACCCACTTTTCCTGGGTTATAATGTGCCAATTTTGAGAAAAAAGTGCTAATTTTCTCCCTAAGGGTGCTGCCAGGAGATAAGTGCTTGGTGCAGGCAGGGGGAAGTCATTGGGACTGTTTCCTGTATGGATGTGATTTATCTTCTCCAACTTTGGAGGTAGAAGCACCCCATTGCTTTGACCAGTAAGAACCTTGCGCCTGGGTTGTGCCTCTATGGCGTCTGGATCTGCCCCTTTGAGGTCTGTCTGACACAGGAAAGGACCAATTCTTTGTAGGCCAGTGTCTACTAAACCTAGGTGGCTGTACTTGTACAAAAATATTTGACAGTTTGCATAGATTTAGTTTTGTCCTCCATTTTCTTTAACACCTCCTCTGCCTTAACACCAAACAAAGTATCATGCAAAGGAGCATCTAATAATTTAACTTTTGACATTTTCTTCAACACCTCCTCTGCCTTAACACCAAACAAAGTATCATGCAAAGGAGCATCTAATAATTTAACTTTTGACATGATCAGGCAGATTTTGTTCCTTTAACCAAGCATGCCTCCTAATTACAGAACCAGTAACTGCGGCCCTGCAGGAGGCCTCCAAAGAATCAAAACCACATTGCAAAGTATGCTTTCCAACTTGTTCAGCTGCATGCAATCAATCCTGCATTTCCTTGTTTTCTGCACATTCAGAGTTTAATAACATTTTCTGTTTAAGCAATGCCATGACATGTTGCTGATATTTGAGTATATGAAACTGACAGTTTAAGGTGCTTATAGCCAAGGCTGCAGATGTGTAAACCTTTTTTCCCCATCTATCCAGTGCCCTAGAATCTCTGTCAGAGGGGGTAGGGTTTTTTGCAGCGGAAGCCTTAACTCTTTTGGGACCCTGTGAAATAGTTTCTGGGTCTGCAGCAGGGTTTTTAAAAAGGAATTTATGAGAGTCAGGAACCCTGTAATATCTGTCAGGCTTAGCAGGAGCTGGAGGTAAGGAGTCAGGGGTAAGACTAGACTCCGAAAACACATCATCTACAATATCTAACACAGGAGGGATGGCTAGTGGCCTGTGTTGAGGTAGTAAAAGAAAATCCCTGAGCTTCTTTTAGATTCTGAAAAATCTTGGCTCTCCCAGTGGAAATGCTCCCTCATGGTATGCAAGGTTTCCCCAAAAGAATAGTCCTCTGGAGGAGAAGCTGAAGGTATAGATTCTTCAGCATCAGAATCCTCATGGGGGAAGAGAATATTCCTGATCAGAAGAGGAATCAGAAGAAATAGAAACCTGATCTGAAGATTCATAGTCAGTCTCTTGCCTAGGCCTCTAATCAGGAGGGGGATGGGAACCCCTGATCAAGGTAATTAAGTCTTCGGCCATTTTGAGCATCTGTTTTTTGGGCATAGAGGCCTGTCCATGTGGCTCTTGAGTTTGTTTCTTTGCTTTAGAAGGTGCTTTAGTCTTTGCCTTTGAAGCGGACGTTGGCTTAATGTAAAGATGTTTAGGTCTGAATACAGCCTCAGAAGCCAGTGCCTGCTCAGCGGCTCCGGACCCATCTGAAGGAATAGTATCCGAGGCTCCAACACCTTGAGTTTCCAGCGGCATGGCTGACTCCACATGGGAGTCTGTAGCGGGCTGTGACTCTAAAGTAGCGGGCGTCAGGGGCTGCGAAAGTGCCTCACTGAGAACCGGCAAACCGGCGACTGGCTTGGGAGAAGCTTCATCATTGGTTTTGGGCCTCGGTTGTCTATCTCTCTCCTTTTCTTTGCATTTTTTGTGAACTCTGGTAGTCAGATGGCTATCCGACATTTCTGGATAATTAAACCGGCGTCCAAAATAGTTTAAAGCAAAATCATACTGATGCTTAATCGTGTGTTGGTTAAATCTAGCACAACCAGCAACGTTGTGATCAGGGCCTAGGCAAGGAATACAGTAAGAGTGAGAGTCCTTATGAGGTATTTGCTTTCCATAAGAAATACAATTATTAACTTTTTCTGACATCGGTCTGGAGCAAGAAAAAAGTTTCCCCAACAGGGTACTTAGCTTTATAGAATACTTCAGATCTGAAACTCAAACACGAAAATCTCAGGAGTCGGCCGACCAGCACTTGCGAACTGCTTCTGCTTCGGGCACCGCGCAGCAAGAAAGACTAAATAAAATGACGTCAGCCGCGTCTTTTATACCCCTGACGACCTGACGTCAGGGAAGGGGCGACAGTAGCCGACACAGGATCCAGGACTTTGGAATTCAGGCCGACTGAGGGAAACCTGCCAGCAGGATTACCCAAATGTATTGACTGCAACAGTGAAACACGACGAACATCAGACTGTCTCTGCTGACATCTTCTATTCTTTCCTGATGTAAAGTCCGAACTGAGTTCTTAACAGAGTGTTGATTTGTGGCTGCTGCCCATCCCCATTTTTACTTTTAAGTATATTTTCTGTCAGGAGTATGTTTTTATCAGGTTGTCATGCTGCTGCTGCTGCTTTCTCCAACTCTTAGCTGGAATGAAGTTTTGTACACATATATTGAGATACCGGAAGACGAACGTGCTTACATTTTTAGATTAAATCTTTTTAATATTATTTTTCTTCATATGGCTCCTCAGTTAAGACAGTTTGGTTTATGTTTCTTAGGATCTGACTAGGAATATATTAATGCCACAGAATATCGAACGGTTCCCTCTCTCCTACAATTTCCAAGATGCCTACGACAACTTCCGGAGCTTGACTAGGAATTCAAAACACAAGATATAATACTTTACCCACCAGTGTCTTAACTTCTACGTGTGTTACATGGTACTGTGACCATGTTCCCAAAATCTAATAATCCCTTCAACTCTTTCCCATCCATCAAAACTCTATGCATGTAGCTAACTCAGCAGAGTCAATAATCTGATTCTACAGGTCTAGCAAAAATACCAGATATTTCTGAAAAGCACAACAAACAACTTGTACTTCATGGAAATTCATCTGTCAAGGAGACAAACTCCGCAGGTCTAAGCTGATGCCTCACAAGTGGTCTCTCAATTCATCAGTGACTCAGCAAATATTCAACACCAGGGGCCAGCCTTGCAGCTAGCTTTCTGCCTCATCTTACAACACCAAATGCAACAGCTAGTCTGCCCTGATCCTTTCAAAGGGTCATTCAACCACATGATGCTTTAGTCCGTCAGTGGCCCCTAAGACTCTCTCTGTTTTTTTCATCACATTCTCCTCATTAAGAAATTCTTTGAGAAACCCTCAACTTCCACATCTACAGTAATTCTCAATGCCCCACTCTGGCCAAGGCAAATCTAGTTCCCTTTCTCAGGCCTCATTTCAAGAAACACCCATGGGCTTCTAGGTGCGCATCTGGTTCTATTATCGCACCTGTCTGGTCAGCCTCACAATGACCTAAGAAACTCAAATTAACAACTTGGACTCTCCAATTCCCATAATGGACAACAATCATTCATTATCCCAAATGGCAGTACAGATCTGGTCTGCTTCCTAAAAGCTACCTACCTATAAACTCTGCAACAGTTGATAGAAATGTTTCTCTGTGTGGGCCATGGAACAAGGCTTGGATCCCCATCTCTGCTTCTGTTTCATAAGTCTTGTAATTCCTTTCAACATTTTATAAGGCAAGATCTAGTTACTATAACATTAAAGTACATCTAGCAACCCTCTCTAACTTTCACTCAGGGTTCCAAAACCATTTGATAGTTTCAAACAAACTTTGTAAAACCTTTCTTAGAGGTTTATTTCTTCTGTGCCCACCAACAAAAGACCCCATTCCCTCATGAGACCTCAGTTTTGTTTTAGACACTCTAGCAAAGCCTCCTTTTTGAGCCAACTGCTTTGGACTTAAGTTTTACACTACAAAACTTTATTTCTGGACACAATATCTTTAGTTACATGCACCGTCTTCTATTCCACCATACTTGTTATTTCAAAATGAAAGTGTCACCCTATAAAATCATCCTTTATCCCAAAATAAGTTTCAACGTCTAATTTAAATCAACCAGTGCATCTACCAGTAATCTTTCCTAACTATTCCAAACAAAGAAGAGTTTTTGTTATATATCCTGGATGTAAACAGACAACTCTGATTCTACCTCCACAGAACCAGATTTTTCAGGAAAGGTGTTTAGTTATTAACTTAATTTGGCTCAAATGAAATGGGCAAGAAAGTTTTTAAACCAACATATCCAGATGGCTTTCTGACTGTATTACACTTATCTACTCTTCCAGAAACACAACCCTTGACTTTTAAACCAAGAGTTCATTTCACCAGATCTGTCTCGAGTTTCCACTGCCTTATTCAGAAATACTACTATGGATGAAATCGGGTCCCTATTAGAATGACGAAAAGGCTAAAGATCGAACGGCCTAGTGATCAAAAATGCCGTTCTTCGAAATAAGTATTGGGGGGCTGCGCCCCCCACACCCCCCGCTAATTTTATATACAAACTCAGAGATCACACTACAGTGAGGAAAGGGCAAATTTTCCAATCTTCCCTGTACCGTGATCTCACAATACCAATTCTAAAGAACATCATTTTTGATTTCTAAGCCGTTTGATCTTTAGCCTTTTCGTCGATCTAATATGGACCCGATGAAATCTGTGTTGCAGCAACATGGTCTACGTTGCACACTTTTGCCAGACATTATAAACCAGGTGTCATTTCCAGGTCTAGAGCTTCCTTTGGAGCCTTAGTTTTGAAAGGTTTCCTGTCACAATGCCACCCAAGATAATAGGGAGCCAGAGATTCTGCCCCAACAGTAAGACTGGAGTGATAAATAATATATGGAAATTATGCACTTAACATTTCTCTGGATCATTTTCAGCTTAGTCCAGCCAATATAACATCCATCCCTCCTTCCTCCTTTCAAATTGTCATGTCATTTCAAAGGAATTGCACATTATATGAAACTCCCTTGGCTGATTTTTCATGCATCCATCATTATGACATTTAATCTATAGTTTATGTCCTTCTGGTCGGCAAACTTTATATAAAATTGATGAGAACATAGCAGAATTGTGAGATGATTGATCTGGAGAGCTTGAGGATAGGGGTATTGGAGGATGGCTAAATCAGATTTGATGGGTGACTCAGTGCCCAAAAGTCATACTAAATGGACTGGGTTGAAAAGGATCCAATATAAGTACATAGCTTCAGTATACACACCCTCCCAACTTTCTTACTTCTTGTCATCTCCTTCGACCAATGTGAACCTTTACCCTCCTTATTCCCCCTAACCTTGGTATCCAAGTCCCTTTTCTGACAGTATTAGCCAAAGTCAATTTTTTTTCCTGTAGCAAGAAAGTTATGAAAATTTTAGTGACTGTAAATTTCTTGTGTGCTGGCATGTAGCCTTGTGCAAACATCTTGGGTCAGATGTGTTGAGAAGGAGGACAGAGTCTGGTCTTTTGTGGACTGGTCAAATGTATGGTGTCCTGAGGAGGATGCACCCCATTTGTTATATTCAAACATCTACCATTATGGTAATTTTCTACACAAATGCACTTCTTAAGTTCATTACTTCAGAGACTACACCTATTTGGTGCCATACTTGTCTAAGGCATATAGAAACATAACAGTAACTAAATGAGGTCTGACTGTCTTGGCTGTTGTATTTAATTTGTTAATAGTACACAAAGTTGATGTTGTACCCGCGGTGGTGGTGTTGCGGTAGCGTTGTCGCCTCACAGTAAGACATCGTCCTGTTCGATTCTCAGCCAAAGCGTCTTCTGTGTGGAGACATGCGTGAATGGGCATACCTTCGCTGAAGGTTGTGTGTCAGGCCTGGCAAGTCGGTATGTAAAAATCTACTGCCAATCATTAGTGTACCGGAATTACGCTGTGGCGACCACTAACCGAGAAAAGCCGAAAGATACAACAACAACATAAAGTTGATGTTGTGCACAGAGATAACAAAAACATGACACTGACTATATAGATTTCATAGTGCTAGTAAAGTCCAAGTATTAAGAAGGATACAGCTTTTATTCCTCCGATGCTGTTCTGTTTCCAAATCTTTCTTTTCTGTCCTTTTATTTGTAGGTAAAAATTTTCGCCAGTCACTGCTTGGCAACAGATAACATTCCTGTATCAAAAACAGTGGTGGGACTTAAAATGTATTCACAGACATAAAACCCATCGCTCGATACAAGAAGTGGGGGGGTGTAGTTTAACAAGACATTGTAGTATGCAAGCAACATATGGAGTGAGCAGACTGGGAGGACTAGATGCCCTTTGTCTTGTAACAGTTTGCTGCTTTATAGACAGTGTTGAAGTCACAATCTGTATCATCATTTAGAGTGGCTAGGAAGATGATTCTAATAAATATCAAAAATGTTTGACTGCCAAGTGTAAAAGGACAGGTGACAGCAGAAATCACTAAAACTTAGTAGTAATTACTGAGCTGCTACACACACCTCATCAATGAACCTTGTATCAATGACCTTGTAGAAATACGGGAAACTAACAGTTTTATGTGTCGTGACAAGAAGTTAAGACTGTAACAGTAATAGCTACAAACCGCACATCTTGGTGGTTACCTCTGAATAAGGAAACACTTTTTTTTAATTTGTGCAACCTTGGCAATTAACAGCTTAATAACTCTGATAATGAAAAGTTTTAGAAAACCTGGCAGTTGGCACAGAGGATTAAGGCTCTGAGCTATAGTTCCTGTTGTACAGTGTTTGATTCTCTCAGCACTCATTTATGTACTCAGTGACCTTGAGCAAGTCACTTAGACAGCTCTTGGGGGCAACTGGGAATTTGGGCTAGGCTCCACAATGGTCTCCTGGACTGCAAGCCTAGTAACTACTTATGAACCTATTCAAATCTGCACTCCAAGCAGGTTGGTTAAATAGACTTCTGTCAGGAACAGCAGTTGTGTTTTCAATATTAAAAACCTGGTTAAAAACCACATTATTGCGGACTTCCAGGATGGCTGCATACTGTTCAACAGCTTAACTTCAGCTCTCCTACTGTGAAAAAGAAATGAATAAATAAGAGCTTGTAATTCCACGAGCTTGAGTAAAATTCAGTTACTGGTTTGTAAGTACACTGCCTAGATGCCAGCAAAGAAGAAATTTAGAAAACCTGAAAGAAAATCAACTAAAAAATGGGAAACGGAAAACAGTGACTGGGAAGAATCCTGTTGTTCAGCAAAATGCAGTTCAAACTCCAGCTTTGATACAAGACATGCTTCCAGTAATTTACAGAAAACAAATAAATACATTGTACCCATAGCTGATTAAAATAAATAAAACATTGAATATATCAACTAAAATAACACAAGGCTGGGAAAAAAGAAGCTTTAACTAGCTATTCAGATGAGTTAATAAAAATGCAAAATCGGAATCTGAAATGAAGAAAAAACTGACTGCATATGAAACTTCTCAAGAAAAGATATTTCAAAAATGGTAGTGTTACAGAACACAGCACAGAAAGAAAACCCAAGATGTTCTGCTGTACCAGAGACACTGAACAGAACACATTTTTTAATTTTATGAAAGAACCAATAAGCAACTGGACAGCTATTTCACAGCAGGTTTTCTTAACTGAAATGGCTAATTGAGTGTATGCTCCAAACCTGGCAGTGAGAAAGCAGTTGAGACCTGTATTAGTAAAGATGCAAATCATACCAGCAGAAAGAGTTGATACTGACAAAACTTGTGGGAGAAGGGCAAAGTATTAAAAACTGTAGACAGAAGAGTGCTTGTGGAAAATGACTATTCACTGTACACCAAACAGAAGAGAAGTAAATTAAATGTCAAGAAACAGGTGCGAGATTCAAGCTGCAGTAACCAACTACCTTCAGAACATTTTTCCTAGAGAATCTAAGACATTTTTGATGCATAATAAGCTAAGAAGGAAATAAAAAAAATCTACCAAAAAATGAGCCATCATACAGAATGCGACTTTGCTTCTCATTTTTCTGACAATAAAGCTCATAGACTTTGCCAATGAAACTTTTTCCAATGGTCCAAAGGAAAATGGTTGAGAGAAAAAAGAAGCACAAGAGATGACTAAAAGAATCAGGAGTACCTTGGACTTGAACCAGAGTATGGTGTTAGGAGATGGAGACAAACGGGAATAAGAACAAGCAACACTGAAATTAGAGAATATATGTCACACTATAAAGCATCAATCACATTTGTAAAATATGACTTTGCAAGAAATGAGAAAGACTGGACTTTTATTGACTTTGTTAAACTTATGGAAGGACTGTAAAGCATATACCCACTCTATGTCATTAATGATTAGAAGGACATTAATAGGGAAAAATAACTGTAAGTAAAACAATTTTTGTTCTTCTTGAGAGTATTTGTATAAACCACTTCATGATATAAACTTCACGTTATACATTTAAGCAGATATTTTTAGTACACCGTCAGGGCTTTCTTAGATATGGGGTGAGCGTGAATATTTTCAATGACTGCTGTATGTGATAAAGATATTAAAGTAAACAAGTACTTTTTTAGGTTTTTTTTTACATTTTAATGCCTTTATTTCTTAAAAAAAGAAGAAAGACTAGAAAAAAGCAAGTTTAAGTACTATGCTGTTATCTTGGGCTGCTGGGGTGAGTGTAAAAGTGTTCTGATTGCATTAAATGTACAGTTGAGATCTTTACTCTTCTTTTCATATAGGTGAATGCCTGGATTAATGCCCCTGGCTTAATCTAAAAAAAGTGTTTTCTGTAAGAAAGTAGGTTTGAAAAATTAGACAGAATGCCATGATAATACGTTTATTGCATATGCAATGATATTAGCTTTTTTTCCCCTTTAGCAAGTGTTCAGTAGGATATAAGAAGTCAGCAGATGAAAGCAGCTATCAATTCTGTTCTTATGTTTCCATGAAGAAGAGATGTCTGCTGGTGCAAGCCATTAGTCTTGAGAGTTCTGAGCAATATTTTGTGAAGGAAATGTAAAATGTAAAGGTGCAAGGGCAAACAGTTCAACAAAAATAAAGTTTGAAATTACTAGAAGTGAATGAGAGAGAGCAGCGTCCATAGCAGCCATAATAGTTCAGTGCATGTAACAGAACAGTGTATGACTTAGCCTTATTTAAAGATACCTACTGTACTTTTTCTTAAATCTATAATTAAATATTTTCTGAAAGCATACAAGCTGTTGTTCGCATCTGGGAGGAGAATAGAGATGAATAAAGAACAGACAGCAATCACTGTAACTCGGAGACACTCTGTAACATGAGCTTTAGCATGGGTAACCTACATTTTAAGTTAGGCCTGTGGATGCAGCTGTTGATGTAAGGCAACTGTTCCCATCAGGAGGATTAAACTTCATTTTCTGAAGAAGTACATAGTATTGTTTGTTTGTTCTAAGTTAACAGCTTATGGGAGTGCTCTGAAAAGGTATCTCATTTTTGTTTGGGGATTTTCGTTAAAACAAAAAGTCTTGAAAAATGTGCCATAGCGTCAAATGGTGATGACAAGAAATGACCGTCTTTTTGTTGTAACTTCTACAAATAGTGGATCTAAAACATTTTGGGTACTGTCTATTTAATAACACGTTTTCTGATGTTTTTAGTTCTATATCAACAAAATATCATCAAAGGACCATCCAGGCCAACTGCACTAGCTGACCCTTCACCAAGGACTTATTTTGGTACATTACAGCAGCAATTTATCAGTGAATTAACACATTTCTTAGTAATCTGAATATCCAAACAGTTCAATAACATAAACATGTTTTACAGGTAAACAGTAAAACATTAGTCGTACTATTCAAATACACCAGAAATTCTTGCAACAGACTAGTTTGCACTCCAAGAAATACATATATCATCAAGAAACCTGGTGTAAAGTTTCCAATTAGATGTATACCTAGAATTTAAAACAAATCTTTCTCATTCAGCCATGACAATTCTTACAAATGCTGGGGTACATGAAGCACCCACAGCCACTCCTGTTGACTGTTGAAAAAAGACTCCCTGAAAAAATACTAAGTTATTACTCAGTACACACTGCATTAATTCAGCAATCACATTTAAATGCAAGGCAGATAAAGTACCCTCAGCAATCAAAAATTCATAAAATCACTCAATCTCAGTGTCTCCTGGGATGACATTAAAAAGATCTTTAACATCTCTGGTGACAAAATACTGTCATCATAGTTATCTGGTATCAATTGTTTTCAAAAAAATCCCATCAATCTTATAGATAAATACATCTTAGAGAATCACAAATATTTTTCAATTTAATATCAATATATTTACCCAGTGTGTTAAGTTTTAGAAGCATTAACTATAGGACAGAAAGAATAATCTTTCACATCCTTATGAATCTTAGGTATCCCAAATATCAATGGCATGCTAGGTTTTGGTACCCATAAAATTGTACATCACACAATCAATTTGCCCCTGAGTAAGCATATCTAATAACATTTGACCTGTTTTATAACAGTAAAAAGTACAAGAAAAACCTAACAAACCCAGAGATTTTACTGCGTGACATCTTACACCTCCTGTAAGAGAGATCTATGTGATATACACAAATGACCCCTTAAGAACAAGTGTTACATCTATATGTCTTCTGAATGTCCATGATTTTTTTACTTCTTTTTGGTCTTTATGGATACTGCAATAATATAGGCAAGGGCCAGCA